>NC_051157.2:138035056-138135665 GCF_013339745.2 Dermacentor silvarum
GGTAGTGCGACCCAGTGTGGGCTAGTGTGATCTACAGGGACGCATTGTGGTCCAGGCTTCGTGCGCCCTAGCCAAAGTCACCTATGTGTAGCCAACTTTCTTGGCAACCTTTATGTTTGAAGAACTCAAAGCTGGAACACGCGCTATTGTCCAGGCACAATATAGAGCGCTGCAAAGCACTGACAACAATCAAACTCAACGTTTCCTTAAAACCACCAAGGTCATATTAGAATAAACAGAACGCCGAACAAAATGATGTTCTCGGCGACGCCGTTACGGCTTCCGCACGGAAGCCTTGATCACTGAACCTTTAGTATTAGCTTAGCATTTAATTCATTTAACAAGGCTTACGTGTGGAAGGCGAAACGTCTTTTCGACAACACCATTATGGTAGGCATTCTATTTATTCTGTCTAATATGCATATATTTTCGGACCAGTTGAGATGGCGTCCAATTATTGATTTCAAACAGCTAGAGTATGCAAAAAGACTCACTTTGCAGTTTGTTCGTCCTGGTGGAATGTCGTTCTTAACCTGAAAAATATGAAGAACGGTTAAGGATTTTTCATCAAAAGTACACGAATAACGCTTCATCAATGTTACTGCACCTGTATCTTTTGAACAAGTAGTCATTATTGTCATTGTGTGGTTTTCGTATAATTGGTCATGCTATGAAGCTGGCACGCCTTACGAGAAATGAAAATAGTCACAAGTAAAAACACGCAGGCACCGAACAGTACGTTCCTAGGCACGAAGACTAAACAGTAAACTACTAAAAGACGAAAAAAAAGGAAAAAAAAAAGGCCACAGGCCTGCGCGTCACACGCAGCCAAGCCACAGCGTAAGCTGGAGGAGCGTCTCCATAGGAGCTCCATGTTCGGCACCATGCACTAGAGGGTCTTCGCGGCGAAGTCTCTTTGCATCGTTTTCACAAGAACGAACTGAACTGTCCGCCTAGCGTCGACGGCGAGCTGCGGCTTGTGCTGCTCTCTGCACAGTGGCCTGCTGAGCTCGAGGTTACCTTGTTGCAGCTGCGCGCGTAGCTCTACGATTCGCTTCTTCAGCAGCAGTTCGTACCTTGCGAGTAGGCTCCATAACGTGTACCGAAGAATTAACACCGGTATCGAGACTACGCGGCGCAAATGTCATATCCCTTGACACGTGGCCCGATACGATGCAACTGCTGCATATCGGGACACCTGGTGGAATACTACGCAACTGCAATGCAAAATTTACACGCATTGACGTTACGCGGTGAGCATCTCCCACCGGGTGACAAGTTACACGGCACGATTGCTGATGATTTATTGACGCCCCTTTGAAACGGCGCAGTCACAAATAGTCACCTAGCCTGATTGAGTTAATCGGGTATGCTATACATGCATTAGTTATACCATTCGTTTATACATCTCCTTAATCTTTTTCTTCCTCAGAACTTGTCAATCTACCTCGTACCGCTACCTATGCAACTGCAACATGGTGTGCCACCTGGTGCACTAGTATGCAACTGCAATGCAAAGTGTGCACGTATCGACGCTACGCGGCACGCATCTCGCATTGCCCAACTCCTTGCGCGTTAGGACACGTGTATAGGACATGTTTCCGCAGCAGCTAGGTAGCGCGGGCGTGGCGCAGTGGTATAGTAATCGACTCTGGTTCGATTCCGGCGGGAACTGGGTGTTTTTTTCCCCTCATCCCTGGCGATAGCTGCGACGGACACCGGCGGCGGCGGACATCATCACCATCCGAAACGGCTATTGGAATTAGCCCATAACAGCTTACGCTCTAAAAAACACGGCTCCTGTGTAGAAGCCTTGTTCAGAATCGAAGATGCGAGCGTTCGCTGGCCAGGACAGGGGTTGTCTGAACTGGGGATGCAGGCAGTGGCAGTGCCACTCGCAGAAGGGTGGCAGGTTGCCGCATTTGCGAGTCAAACTTCTTAAAGTTTGGGCATTCATCTAGATTTCAGACAGACATGGAAGCTGATTACATTCTGTGGCGATTATTACGCGCTTCCAGCCAATTTCATGTAGCCGGTCTATGGTGTTCGGTGGTAGGTGTGCTTATTTATTGCGATAGCAATTATATGGACACTCAAAAGCAGATTTCTGCCGTCGCCGTCGCCGTGAGGTTCCGTATGACGTCATTTGGAGAAGAAATCGTCGCCGCGCGCCGAACGCTGTATGTGCGAGTGAAAGGGCGCGAGGGGCGCGTCTTTCACGGGGAGTGAACGCACGGCGGAGAACAAACGCGCGTTCGGCGCCGTGCTCCCTTAAGGACTGCAGAAGTAGGCGTCTCTTTTCTCCTTTACAATCACCATATATGTAGAGCAAACGCGCCTTCTTCCGACGCGCGAGAGGCCGTGGGGGAGGGGGAGGGAAGGGAGGCGACGTTTAGCTGCGGCACGAAGTGCCTATTTATATCAGAGGCTCCGGCAACAGTCACCAACGCCGCATGCATTTTGAGCGAACGCGGGCAAAACGCCGATGGCGTCGACAACAGTTCTGCGTGTTGCCGATGCTGCTGCATGTCCAAGTTTATACAGCTGATAAAGCTAATATCATTACTCAGTATAGCTCTCTACAAGTTTGCTATCGCAATTGATGCTTCGCCTTTCAGGTGAAACTGCGACAACTTTTTCTTCGCAACACATGTCGATTCAGTCTTTTTTTTTTTTGAACATCCCAGTTTTGACTATGTAGATTAGGTTGCAATTCGAAAAAGGAAGGCTGTACGCGACACCGGGAAATCTTCGCGCAGCTTGTCCTATCACAGGAGACACCACCACTATGTCTTAACATGCGGTATATAGGAGTTGAAAAGTCTTCGTTTAGTCTTTATCCTTTTAGCTTTGGGTTGCGTTGGCGATTTATAGCATGGTTATATTTTGTAATGATCAACCAGGACCACCCGAGTTTGTCGAATCCACGACTTCAGAAAAAGAAATGTTCAAGAAGTTGAGAATTTATAGCACTCAACTTGAAGCAATTGGATGGCGGGATAGTATGCTGTCCTTGCTTTCTTTCTGTCGGTCCTGCTCATGGCTTTCATCATACAGAATTTAAGAAAACAAAACGCATAAAGTGGAGCAGAGGCATTTACTTGGACGTTCCGTTCTTTACTTTAGCAGTCCTGAAAAGAAATTATTGGCGAATTTAATGATGAAGAAAGAGGACATTATTGAACACGCTTTTATTCTTTTATGGAAACAGTTCCATATGCTGAGTGGTTTCTGCTTCGATTGACGCAAGTGGCTTGTCGATTGGCTAGAATGACATTCGAATGAGCTACATGGTTTATAGCTTAAAGCGAGTTTAAGCTACGAACCAACTAACCAGCGAACCACGTCATTGTTTCCCTTAATTTTTTCTTGCAGGTGTACTTCAGGGGGTAAAACTGACCTGAAACTTATCAGTCAGTTCATGAGACAGAAAACCGAGCCTGTGCGAATTTCATGTGGGCGTCAACTTCGCATTATATGAAACTTCCTCGACGTGGCAGACTCACTCCAAAGCATTCATTTGCTTTTTCAACGGCAAGTTAAGGCACATTGAACAGTTCAGCACAGTCGGGGAGCGGGTAGGAGTGCATTTTACATGTTTCAGGTGAGAGTGAGGTAATACTGAGTGACCTTTAAGTTTCGTTGCCAGAACGCAACTCTTGTCCTTTATTATCCTGATTTGTCTCAGGATAATGTGTCCCGTCCTGCTCGTTTGAGTCATAGTACGCAATTTTTGACTATCTGTGAAACATGCATGGATCACATTTGTGAAGTCGCAATGATAAAACGCTGCCTTGGATTGCCCAATTTCGCCAACATTCCAACCGAAACGCATTTATTTTTATAACGACAGCGTAAGTATGCCACGACAAAGGAAAGAAAAGGACGCAGAACTCCTAGCCACCGTTAACTGCTGTTTTTCTTTCTATCGCACCTCCAACCTTCGACTGCGTCACGCTGCGCCCCTTGAACTCAGGGATGTGTTTACACAAGCCCGCGAATTGAAAGCCAGCGCTCATCCCATGTCATTCTCTATACTTTCCCGAATTATTTTGCTACCCCCTTTATGAAAACTCGCTATATCGAGGTCGTTCAGCTAGATGGTGTGAATTATTGGCACCCTGCGCTAAATATTTGCATAGTAGACAGCAGCGCCAGAACACACAGCCTAACGAGTGGTGGAAGCAAAACTGGAGGGACGCTGTATACATTCGCCGTGACACTTTCGATCGCTTATCATGGGGCAAGAGTGTCCGAGTTGTGAAAACGACGAAATAGCGCATGCGCAGGGCATAACACTCAGACGAGCGACGAAATGACCGCTATCATTTGGAATGGCGTATCATTTTCATCACCTCTCTAGCGGCTGGTGTCGGCGACGCCGGGGTGAAAAATGAAAACGTCGTAGCGCCCTCTGAACAATGCAGGGTGCCCATAGGCTTGTTTTTTTGCCAGTGTCCACATATTTTGACAACCCGAGCTTGAAGCTACTTCTGTGTAAACAGGAGCCGCGAATGTGCTTGGTTTTTTGGCGTCTATATACTTAGCCAGAAAGTATTAAGGTCCAGTGTTTTACGTGCCGAAACCAAGATATGATTATGAGGCACGCCGTAGTGGGGGACTCCGGAATAATTTTGACCACCTTTAGACTTTAACGTGCGCCAAATGCACGGTACACGGGTGTTTCTTGCATTTTGCCCACATCGAAATGCCGCGGCAGGGATTCGATCCCGCGCCCTCGGGCTTAGCAGCGCCACGCCGAAGCCACTATGCCACCACGGTGGGTCAAGGACTAAAGTAGTCATCAGTCTACAATAAGAGCTTCGCGCATTTCTCGGGCTACCACGTACTTGAATTCACTATGCATCTTGAATCTATCACATTGAAAGACTATCTTCTTACTTACCCATATCATTAAGGTGAAGCCTGCAGAAGCAACTCCGACTTGAACCAAAATGAGAACGCCTGCAACGATGTCCAGCTGAAAAAGAAACATTTCTTTGTGTTTAAAGGTAAAAAATCACGTCGCATTAAAACGGCTGATTAAAGTTTATGGCTTCTCGAGTGGCATCCTAGGTCACAATGTCACGGTGATGGTGACAAGAACTTTTATTGGTCCTGAGAAACCGGTCAGGGGGAGCCGAAGGCTCCCTCAGGTCAAGTCGGTGGCTCCAATGTCACGGCATGCATTTTTTTCGCACCTGCACCTTCTTAAAAGCTCGAGTGAGGATATTAGATAGGGGATTTACGGAGATGGTCGATACTTTTCGTTAAGGAAGCATCTTGTAAAGCGGACACATGAGGTGTGTTCCAATTCTGGCCAGCATTGTTGGCTGTCTACGTTGACAGCAAAGAAGACAGCAGGTCCAAGGACTGTACCTGTCTGGAACACGTGTGCGACATGACGCCACCTCTCGTAAACAAGAAAGAAGTTAGAAAAGAGCATACCATCGCTCTATTTTAATACCTTGCGTGTGAGAACCCATGAAAAAAATTGCTGCGGCTTAGCTCAGCTAAGCCGCAAACCCTTGGTATGCAAAGCGACCAGCTTCGTTTTCTTTTTTTTCGTCCAAAGACTGCCTTTATCTACGGGTGTGGTCCCGCTTCCGGCGTTTTGCGAGCCGAACGGCTCGCTTTTCCTCAGTCTCCGACGCTAGCTTAGCGAGCTTGGCATTCCGGACCCTCTCCAGTGAAGCAGTTCGCCGGGCGATATCCGCGGGGTGGTCAGACGCCGCTTGCCAACGACGGCTCAAAGCCTCCCGCTCCCGCGCAACGCTCACAGAAGAGGGCCCGGCTTCGCTCTCATCCATGGCCAAGCTCGCACGAGCACGGCGCTCCTCTTAACCAGGCGTGCGGCGAGTCACGCGGTCAGACGGCGACCCAGCTGCGGATAAAGCTGCGGAGAGTGCATGCGCCAAGCCGGCGGCGGAGCTCGGCGCGGCGAATCACGTGATGCGTTGGCAAGCCTACGGCACAGATGCGGTCAAATGAAGGTCATATTGCTAGCGACGGCGAATCTCGGCTCGACTAGGTTAGTAAAGTTCGCTTTAAAACATAACGACGCTTTTATTTAGCACATAACGCGTGGATACGTTTTCCGGTGAGCAGACCTCGTTGAGCTTCCAAGCCTTTTGCTCAGCCGCCATTTTCTTGTTTGGACAGCAAAGTAGGGTGTATGGTTTTTTCGCTTCACTGCTGTATTCGCGAAGCTGTCTCTTTTGCCAGCTTCGTCAGAACTGGAACAAGATTTAAGATGGCTGCTGTCCACTTAGCTGTTTATTCAGCTGTCTACGGTGAGTATTGGAACGCAGCCATGAGCGAACGGAGACAATGCCGTTTTTGGTTCTTACAGGTTCCTAAAAAGCCTCGTTCGGCTGCGATAATGCAGACTGCTCTTACTAAAGCCACATTTTTGTTCTATATAAGCCGGGAAAATACTGACCTTTGTTTGATTGAAAGAGAGCAGTAGACAAACTGTAGCTCTTTCTGGTACGCGATGATAAAAGGAAAGCAAGCCTTCAACTGAAAACACCTGTTGGAGAACCTCGGGCGCAGTTAATGTCAGGAGTCTCCCTGAAGTAGGGAGACATTTCCTACAAAAGATCTTACAAAAGACAGGATCTCTGTGCATATCAGTGGCAGGTCGTGGTGAAAAAAGTGTGGAAAGACACGGATAATTGTGTGTTGCTTTCCAATTTGTGCACTCTGTTTCCTGTCGCGCTGCTTTCCCAGTCAACTTACGTTCGATATATGCCGCATATTCAGCAGTAGCGATCACTCACATACACCGTTTCAACATTAAAGAGAAGCAGAACGTCATGAAGGGTTAATAAACTGGAGGTATGCGCGGTGGCAAAGTTCAGGCTGATGAGGATTTCCGATTTCGTCCGTGACGGGAAGGTATCTAAACATGCACCTAATGTCGCACGAGACGGGACCATATTTCATCACTACTTGTTGTTGGGCTACTTGGTTCATGCTAATTACGGTGTAATATGACACCAAATAAAATGAAGTGAAAGGACAGGAAAGAGCGTCACTCTAAAGTGCGGCGGCAACTGCGAGTAACACTCTTCTGTCCTGCTCTCACTTCACTTTATTTTGCGCCCCAATTACGCCGTAATAAGGCCATGTTGGCATGGTGGTTTCTCACGTTGGTTCTCCAATGAGTTCTCGTAGTGTTCTTTGCAAGAAGTAATCAACAGTGGCGGAACAATTACTCCTTCAGATAGGAGCCAATGTTTCGACAACAGGACTTGTCTTCGTCAGGGGCCCTGACGAAGGTAATTCCTCCTGTCGAAACGGTGGCTGAAATAAAAGGCATGCCGTGCTTGAAATCCATTGATCAATTCAAGTCTGCACGTTTCCGTCAATCATGGTCTTGTTTGCACTAAAGTTGGCTTTCGTCCTTCCTCACTGTGTCCTTCCTACTTATTGCAATTGTGACAGAGAAACCGCTTTTTGATTCAAGTATGTGTGTCGCCTTCTTCTATCCCCTTTCTTTGTTGGGTCGAAATAATTTTCCTTCACTGTCTCCGCCACGTTAGGTATTGATAGCCTCACTGGCCCAAGCAACTATTTTAGGACACCATTCCGACGAAATCCTCGACAATAGCGTACCTTTTGCATGAACCCTGCACTCCTGTTTCAAGAATTCGCAATGGTTGGTTTTGAATGGGGGAAGAAATTGCCTTCATATTCTTAGGAGCCTTGATGTGCATAGATAATTATGATTGGTTGAAAAGCAAGCAAGATAAAGCACAATAAATAAAGCAACAAGAATCTCTGATGTTCCAAGGGGGAAGAATAGACAAATCTAAGCATTACCCATCATTACCATGGTAACTGAAGAATAACAGCACAACATTTCTCTCTAGCAATTTAGTAGGAGTTTCTATGGCACGAACCACACAGCCCCGGCAGCAGAGCTACACGAGCGAAATCACTTGCTTACCGCCAGATGAGGCCTCCTCGCCAGCAGTGCATCGACGCAACCAAGAACGTCTGCCAAGGCAAATCTAAGCACTACCCATCATTACCATGGTAACTGAAGAATAACAGCACAACATTTCTCTCTAGCAATTTAGCAGGACTCTCTATGGCACGAACCACACAGCCCCGGCAGCAGAGCTACACGAGCGAAATCACTTGCTTACCGCCAGATGAGGCCTCCTCGCCAGCAGTGCATCGACGCAACCAAGAACGGCTGCCAAGGCAAATCTAAGCACTACCCATCATTACCATGGTAACTGAAGAATAACAGCACATTTCTCTCTAGCAATTTAGTAGGACTCTCTATGGCACGAACCACACAGCCCCGGCAGCAGAGCTACACGAGCGAAATCACTTGCTTACCGCCAGATGAGGCCTCCTCGCCAGCAGTGCATCGACGCAACCAAGAACGGCTGCCAAGGCACACGCTGAACCAAGCACCACAGTGGCGACGGCCAGCGCCGCAAGGTGTCGCTGGTGTCCATGGAGCCCCCAGCGCTGGCTCTCCACGCTGAGGACGTTCAGCCGGGTCAGAGAGGCATATCCGAGTACGGCGACAACCAGGCCACTGCACTGCACTCACACAAGTGCGAAGGCATGGCTTGAAGGATGCATTGCTCGGCGATTACGAGGTTAGTACGCGGTAGCCCTTTCGTCGTGGACGCGGCATCATCGCGACACGCTTTATTATTGAAAGTTGCCGAATACACTCTCATGCTTGGACCGTTACGTTGAAGGCCGATGTAACTCGGGATCTGAATCCAAACGCATAGCAAAGGTAGTCGTCGTAATAAATCCTACGAATAAACTTGTACTGTAGGTTCTGCATCAAGTGCTGCATCAGAGCACACCACGACAATGGAAGCCTCCTGAGATTGCAGTTTGCAATGCCTCACGACGCGGTTGTCACTTCGATATAATGGAGCAATGCTAAGTTCATGGGTATATCAATTAGCATTGGTGCCCAGCTTTGAACGATGGAGGCAGACGACCTCTTTTTCAGGTGAGTGCTCTCGCGATAAATTAGTCAAGAACGTGCTTTGGTTTTGGGCTCCGTTGACTTTTCTGACATATTTCTCCTTTATCGAGGAGGAGGCGCTGCGAGCCGCCAAGGGGAGCGGACGTGCTTCACGTCGGCTCTGCGTAACTGATGTCCTACTACTACTACTAGACCATCGGTCTTCACCACCCAAACCCACTTGGATTGTTTCCAGCAAGTTACCATGGACCCGTAGATATAATTTTCAACCAGGGGGCCGATTTTGGCGATATTACGGGACTTTATCGACCACACTGGCGCCGCTGCTAAGGCCCAGCGACGACGCCGGGCCGCGGACACGGCACTAGGCGCGGCTGCCATGAGTCTTGCGCGAGGCTATGACCCGGAAAACATGCAAGTAGTGGAGCTACAGCCTGCGAAGAAGCCAGTATTTGATGAAGCCACCGAATATGTTATTCTGAAGAAGTTAGAAGAACGAGAGCGAGAGGCCGAGACGCGCGCTAGCTCTAAACAGCAGTAAGCGTAGCGCGGTGGGGATGCTATGGACGGCCACGTCACCACATCGACGCCAGGCAAAACGCTTCAACTGAAGCGTTGGAAACCGAAGGTTGTGCCCGAATTCGGCACGGAAGACGCTGTTTCCGTCGTAAAACCCAGGGGAACACTCAATTTGTCAAATTTCAAGGGCAGCAATCAAATCGGAGAAGCTATGTATGCTGTTGCCGGGGTCCCGAGCTCGTCAAAGGCACTCACTATTTGGACGGCGTGGGATCAGAACATAATTGTTGGAATTCGGGATGCACAGTTCATTCGGCACGTCCTTGCTGTCGAGAGTCTGCGGATTGGCGGCCGATTGCAAGTGGTGTAAGTCTACCTCAATATGACGGACAACACGTGCCGTGGAGTAATTCAAGTGGATCCGAATGCGTCGGAAGCGGATATTTCTGAAGCTATTTACTCGCCAGAGGCCCCCGTGGAGGGTGTGAGGAAGTTAGGACAGTCGAACGCGGCAGCGATAACGTTCGAGGGCAGCAAGGTGCCGTTCAATGTATTCTACTGGGGAGAGGCTGTGCCGGCGCGCCTCTATCGGAAGACAACGCCAGATTGTACCTTATGTGGAACAGTGGGACATAGGGTTGATGTATGCCCTAATCCGCGGGATGATCGCTGCCGAGCCTGCGGATCGTTCACCCCAGAGGAGGGGCACGAGTGCGAGCCCCGATGTCTAGTCTGCGGGGACCCTCATCTCACGGGCTCCGCGGACTGCACCTGGAAATACAGGAAAGGTGCGAGAGCCTGGCGGAAGCCTGGCGGAGGGAAATCCAGCAACAAGCGTCAGGACAGAGGGTCCCGGAAGGATTCGGGGCCTGGAACGCAAGCTCAGAAGCAGGTCGCGGCTCCCTCGCCGCTACCAGAAACGAGGGCTGCAACGGGGGCCTCCCGGCAGGGACCTCAGGCAAGCAGTCGTCCAGCTGACAATCAAAATTGGAGGCGCTGGAGCCGGGTCAGCGAAAACCACGGGCAGCAAGGTGAGCTAGGCAGAGGTTACCGCTTCCTCGGCTCCCACGTTGGCTGCTGAGAAACTTAAGGAAGAAAATAGTAGATTAAGGCAGGAACTGGCAAAGTATAAAACTCAGAAGCTTAGTGCGTCGGCAGGGGGTGCAGACGTGCCAGAAACGCCTGCGGAGTCTGCAGTGGAGGAGGATGCTTCCCCCCGATACTCAGCAGGCAGTGGCCCCTGCCACTCAGGTTGCGGAAAAGCGGGAAGAGGAAAACAGTAACGTAGTGGCGAGGGAGACCGATAAAAAGGCTGCTGTCACACAGGAAGAAGCCAGGATTGCGGCAGATGTGGAGCGGTGTTTGCAGAGGCAGCTTCCGCGTTTGGAGGCTCGCATAACGCAAAATATACAGGCCAGCCTCGAGAGCACCCTACAAAGTATTATTGAGAGAAGCGTTCAAGCAGCTATAGAGAGGGGCAGTCATGGCGCGGTAGAGCGGGTCCTACAGGGAATCTTGGAGCTCCATCTGATTAAGCTACAGGCCTTTGAAATCAGAATTGATCGTGAACTTCAGAAGCTTGCGGATTGCACGCGGTCAAAGGTTCCTAAACTTACTGGCCGGATGGGTAACAGGCAGCTTGGAGCTGACGATTTGCCCGACACCGGAGTGGAAACACCAGGCGCGGCGTCCTTGAGTATTCAACATGGCCCGCCCTCCTAAGTTACAGATTTTGCAGTGGAACTGCACGGGGTTTAAGAGGAAGAGGGAATCGCTACAGCAATACATTGAATGGTTGAAAAATTACCAGATATCATTGCACTGCAGGACTTAAATACGGAAGCCAAACGGAGACCATACAGCGCACATCAAAACAACTCACCCACTTGCATTCTAGTGCATAAGGATTGCACGGCTGTCACAATTGAACTGGAGTTAACCACTGAGGTGGAGCACACTTTTATTCAGTTCTTACCGAACGTACGTACTAGCAGAAGTGCTAGTATCGAACATATATAGTCGACCGGTGCGTCTTTTGACGAGATTTTCCAAAAGGCGACCACTATTGCACCACTGGAAATCTCGGTTCATGACACACCTATTGCCGAGGTGGAGACACTACGTATTTTGGGGCTACTCATTAACAACAAGGGCATGAACGCAGCCGCAATCACTACGCTCCGAACGGTGTGTGAGCAAGTCATCCGTATGATATCTCGGATCACAACCAAGAAGAAGGGTATGCATGAAAAGGACACCCTTAGGCTAGTGTAGGCGTTTGTCCTCTTCCGAATAGTGTACGTGGCCCCGTACCTTCGGATAAGGAAGAGCGAACCTAAACCACATGGACGTTATCATTCGAACGGCTTATAAAAAGGCGCTCGGTCTGCCCTTGAAAACATCTACGGAGCGTCTGCTACAACTTGGAGTACATAATACGGCTGATGAATTGATTAGCGCCCATCTTACAAGCCAGGTAATGCGATTGGCCACAACCAAGACGGGCCGCAAGGTCTTGAAGGATTTGAACATATGCTTTCCGCAACAAGTGGCTGGACGACAGGATATTCCTCGGGAGTGCCGGAACAAATTCCTCACGCTTCCGCTTCCTAAAAACATGCACCCGGAGCATCATCAGGCCAGAAGAGTGGCAAGGAGCAAGATGATGAACAAGTGCTATTCCAGAACAGAAGGAGCCTTCTTCGTGGACGCTGCGGGCCCTGTAAAGGGGATATCGGCAATATCAGTGGTGCACCAAATCCAGGTTGTAGACGGGCTTTCAGTTCGTGACAGGGAAACCTTGGCTGTGGAGGAAGTGGTGATAGCCCTAGCCGCGACACACTCCGCGTCAGAATACATTATTACAGATTCGCAGGCGGCTTATAGAAACTTTATGCGTGGTAGAATCACGCCGCTGGCATGCAAAATTCTTAGTCAAGCTAAGACTCGAGCTGCACCGAAGCCGCTGATATGGGTACCAGGTGACGAGGGGGTTGAGGGAAACGAGCGTACACATGCTTCAGCCCAAGCTTTTCTTCCCCGTGATCCTTCTACGTCCTCCTTTGCTAACTTGGTCTCCCCTCTCCGTTAACATACTCAGAGATACTACAGCATCTGCGCCTTGAGAGGCAGACACTGCCGGGGCCCGCTAGGGGTCTTAATAAATCAGAAGAGTCTCACCTCCGTCGCTACAAACTGTCATTTAATAATCCATCTAGGCTTCACGCCATACAGCCCGAGTCTTTTTCGGCGCAGTGCAAATTTTGTGGCCAAAAGGCAGACTTATACCATATGGTATGGACTTGTCAGAAAAACAGCAGTATTGCCATATTAAATCAGCCAACGTGGGAGGACTGGGAGGCGGCCCTGTCTAGCTCGGACCTCAAGGAGCAACGAGCCCTCATCGAAAGAGCACGGGCAGCGGCTTTTGCCAACGGTGTCCCGGACTAGGGACCTGACCATGTCTTCCCTTAAACCCCCAAGGTTTACTATCTTATTTTCAATAAAAGGTTTTTATCATCATCATCATCCTTTGTCGAAAATTTGTTTTCAAACAGCTTTTCTAGCGAGTCGCAAAACACGAGCAGCAAGAAAACCGCTGAAGACTGCACAAAACACCTACGGTCACGAGAATAAAAACAGTTTAGTCTTCACATAAAGTGACAATATCGCATAAACGAGAAGAAAGGGATCCGAGGGGTCCGATTTTTATCATATATAAGAAGCAGTGTTGCCATATGGCGCAGAGTGACATAGCCAAAACAGACGGATAATATAGCCCAAAAGTAGTCAACCATGACATCGGGCCTCGGTAGCTTGTAGCAAAATGTAGCCATCACTTCTGCCACCGTAAAAATGGCAAAAAAATGAGTCGTGAAAACAAACAACTAACGTTTTCCTTTTTGAATGTTATAAGTGCTATTTGAGAGCATCAAATAAACGGCCAAACCACGTGTTTGACTAGACTAGCGCACAGCAGAGAAAGCAAAAAAAAAAAAAAAAAAAAAATGGAGGGCGCTTAAGCTTTGCCTTTAAGAGTAGAACGCGATAGCGTTATCGGGACCCGTTCGCATCGGATCGTTCGCCTACGGCAAGTAGGCTTCATTACTGCAACACTGAACGTGGGAAAGCCATATTACAAAGACCAAGCTTACACTGATCCCCTTAAAGTCGGCTTCACTTTTAAACAGAAATGCATTGCTGGAAAGACGTTTTTCCAGGGGCAATATAACTGGCCTTATAATAAATGTGAAGGCCCTAGCACCTTTTTCATTATTTTATTAATTGGTTGCTATTTTATTAATTGTTCGCATGTCCAAAACAAATTAGCAGGCGAAGTCCCAAATTGACCTGCCTAGGATGCGAGCGCCATCTGGATATCATTTTCGCAAGTAAGGTACCCGAACGCGTGGTTGTAGGTCTGGTAGAAATGCTAGAAAAGGGGTTTGTGTTTGAGTTTCGTCGTAGCAGAATTAGGTTTTCTCGTACATTCAAACTACAATCCGACGCCGATTGGTAAACAATCCGACGGCGAATCCAACGCCGAATGGTAAAGTCGTACTTTACCATTTTTCTGGCGGATTTCACTGAGAAATTCAATTTTTGTTCACCAAAACCTTGCGCCACGCGAAGGGCCTGCGCGGTCGAGGTGGTTGGGGTGGTTGCGGATGATTTTCTCCGCCACCCGCCGACATCGCAGGCCGACGCTGGATTTTCTGCCACACAGGGCCCTTAACGCTATCGCGTTAATATATAACATATGTAGGCATCAAGCACACACCCAAACGAATGGGTTGACTACAATAGGTAAAACACACAAAGAAAAAAATATTAAATACATATTGTATAAATACATTCACCATGCTTTCCCAGTGGCCCCCCTAAGGCATAAAATTATCTGAAGCTCTACAATACAGTGCCCCTCATACCACTTTGAAGGTTAGGAATCGTAAACCACACCAATTATCACATATGTAAACATCAAATAAAGGAACAAACAGTGCATAAAAATTTAACATAATTTGATGACGACTGCATGGTGCTCTTCTCTTTGTGTAACGGGCGGAGGTAGAAATTAGGTCCTAGCAGGAAACCCGGTGCATCGCGCCACGCCATGGACGCAGATGTAGAAACAATCAGAAAAAAGTTGCACCATAAGCTGGTAGAACGTACTGCGAATCTTGAAACACGCTTTGTTTGCGATCGCCTGATCCACATAAAAATGTAGCCCAAAAGTAGCCACATAGCCAACTCATCTAAAACACAGCCAAACGAAAATATAAGTAGCCCAATTTAGCTACAAATAGCCCAATCTGGCAACACGGATAAGAAGCGAACAAACACAGACACCACGGAGAACGTAGGGGAAATTACTTGTACTTAATAATTGAATTAAAGAAATGATAAATTAATGGAAATGAAAGTGGATGAAAAAAAAACAACTCACCGCAGGTGGGGAATGATCCCACGTGTTCGCGGCAAGTTGTTCTTTCATCCACTTTCATTTCCATTAATTTATCATTTCTTTAATTCAATTATTAAGTACAAGTAATTTCCCTTATGTTTTCCTTGGTGTCTGTGCTTGTTGGCTTCTTATATGATATGAATAATATCACATAAAATGACAGAAAGAGCGAGAAGGGATAAGGACAAGACAGGGAGGTTAACCGCAGGCTGAGCACGGTTGAATACCCTGCAGTGGGGAAGTGGGAATGAAATATGTGAAGAAGTTCAAAGTACGCATGCACACACATGCAATGAAGCACTCCTCTCAGTTCTTCATAAGCGGTCGTATAGGCTAGTTCATCTCAAGAAACATAGCAGCGCTTTTGCAGCTTTGCGCATCCCAGACGAACGAGGCCACAGTCCTAGGATCTTTTCCGTAGATGGACTGCCGTCTTATCTCCCTAATGACGCCCGAAGGGAAAGCCACTGTATTCCGTATGACGAGAAGTCCCCACAGCATCCAACAGCGCATATAGCGTGTTTCTATCACACGAAAAAAAAAAAAAAAAAACTTGGAGGACGCTTAAGCTTCGGCTTTAAGAGTGGAACGCGATAGCATTCAAAGATCCGCGACTGCTTCTCACGCTTCCCGGCAACTGCAGCTTATGTAACTGTAATGTTTACCTGCAATCACTGACGGCGAACGCTATCGACGAAGGCGAGCTTTCTGGTTCTTTTTTTTTCTTTCGCCCGCACGGCAGGATCCGCCGCGGATGCGCGGAGGCTAGCGCCATCTGGATGGTGTTGCAAGGAACCGAGCGTGGCGCGCCACTCCCATTAAGACAGACCTCAAACGGCAGCTGGAAAAGGGGTTTGTGTTTGAGTTTCGGGGTTCTTAACGCAGTTTGAAGCTCGAATGTTCTCTAAAGTGTGGCCAGCTTAAATGTAATGCTTGTGGACAAGGTAAGGCGGCTGAGGAAGGTATTCCTTTTGCGTTTGCAAACCGATGCCGGGGCTTTATCGCAAGTGGGCGGAATACACGATGGACGAAGGGTACGGCCACGCTAGCGGCAAAAACGCGCGGTAAAGAAGCGCGTCAAAAACGCGCGGCAACGCGTCATGCGGATCATGCCGCGCGCGGCAAAAGCGGCAGGAATCGAGGGTTTTGTGGCGTGCCGCGCGAAATGGATTCGAGACCCATTTCTGCGGCAAATGCCGCGTGCCGCGAGATGAACCAATCAAGAGCGACGAGGTTGACGTCATGGGCCATCACAACCGGACCGCCGTCGGTCCGCGCCAGGTTTTCAATCGACGATCGTCGTCTCTCGCATGAAACAACGTGCGCTCGCGGTGTTGCTTGCGCGTTGGAGAGCGCGGGAGATCGCGCTGCCGCGCGGCGAGACGCGCTTGCCACGGTGGCCTCGCGGCAAGGCGCTGACGCGCGGCAACTTGCCGCTCGCGGCACGACGCGCGTGTTTTTTGCCGCTAGCGTGGCCGTACCCGAACGAGTACTGCATGTAACGTCTGGCGGTAAATTACTTGGTAAATATAGCTTGAACAGTGCTAGCGGCAACAACTCAGCTAGCACGTAGTTGGCGATATGTGCTAGATTTATTATTGCGATAGCAATTATATGGACACTTCTACCGGATTTCTGCCGTCGCCGTCGCCGTGAGGTTCCCTATAGATAAAATCTTCGCCGCGCGCCGTATGCCCGAGCGGAAGCGTGCGGGGACGCGCGCTGTCACGGAGAGCGAACGCACTCAATCACCCACGCGCAAGCAAGGAAGCGGGAAGCCAGCGCCGTAGGGAGCGCGGGGGGGGGGGGGGGGGGGGGGGGGGGGCGCACTTCTACGCTGCCAACAACCGCGCTCGTCGCTCGTCCGCACCGTCTCTTATCTCCACACGGCTCTGACCTTTCTGCGCCGTGCATTCGCCCCTCAGTTTCCGTTGAAGCGATAGACCGCAAGTACCTTCGCCCGCTGCTGCGGCGTATATATGCGCTTGCTGCCAGCATTTTGAAAATCGTTGTCTGCAGTCATTCAGTGTGATCTATTCATGTTTGTTTGTGCGCGCTCACACCACGCTTGTTCAATCAGTTAGTAATAGTCGGGCCACATTTTCCAACGCACGCTACACATGCAATGCTGCCCGGGGCGGCAGTGCAGCGTTACAGGTGTGTCCCTTCGCACGCGCTGCCCACGGGAAGCGCTTCTCATCAACACCACCGTTTCACACGCGCCTCCTCGTGGTCATCGAGTCTCTCTTCATGTCGGTCTACTTACGCCGCAGCACACCTGCTTACTTAATCAGCTCATGTTTACTACAATTCATATTGCTACCAAAGCCGCTCACCTTACTTCGCATGACATTGCTGTGTTGCTATCGCATTCATCGCTTCGCCCTTAGGGCGAAACTGACTTTTTTTATTTGATAGCACTATCAAGAAACATCGGCCATGGCCACTTGGTTCGTTTACGCGATCCAGATTCACGTACACTCTTGCAACCTTTAATGACGTGTCAGTGATCTTGCAGCGGCGAGGGGCACTCCTGAAACGAACAGCGCAGCACATGGCGTTCTAAGTGGAAAGCGCCTTGCGCGCCCGCGCATACTGTCGCTGACTTCGCTTCCCCTCCCCGCTACAAGGCCGCTGACACGCCGCGCGGTCGACGCTCGCGCGATATTAAAAAATGCAGGGGTGTACATGCAAACCGGTGATGAAAGATATTGCAGTGTAAGAACTCCAGGTTTAAATAGCGGAAAACAAGCTGTGGTTATTAAATCCGCCGTAAGGAATTGCTACAAACGGTTCCGTTTTTCTACCGAGACATGGCAGCCACAGTGCGGTCGAGCCCCTCACTCCAACAGGATAAAGCTGTAGCCTCCGGGCTACAACGGCGGTTATCAGTGATTCTACAATGTTGACGTGCGCACTAGTTCAGTACGGAGACCCATGACGAGACGTGAACAAGAATGCCATGACCCCGCTTCGCATTGCATGTAGACTTGTAAGTGGAATTGCTCTGCATGCTGTGTCGAACCTGATGCGAAACCGGCTGGCTGCAGTATTTGCGTGTCGTATTGTCAAGTCAGGTAAGCAGGCAGTATGCCATCCAAGAACAACTAGTGTTTACTGCGGCATAAGTTGCATTTCAAGGAAACGATGGCAAGCCGCGAACACGCACCTTCCAAATGAAAGACAAGTTTACTGCGCAGTGTTCCGTCAATTAGCCAATTTAGGCATAGCAGTACAATCGTGAGGAGGAGTGTGAAATTTGAACAGAATGCTAAGCTACAACAGATCCACACAATTAACAGAGGCAAACTGTAAAGGCAACGTGACGTTTTGAAGATGACTGCGCCTATCAAGCAAAATATATATGATCCGATGATTTGAGTCACTGATCGATATTCATGCTCCAACGCATTAACATCTGCGATAACAAACGCTGTAGTGGCATGATTGAAGACCTGGTGTTTCTTAGGGAACTCCGAGTGACCAGTACACTGGGTTTTTGCGTCATACCAACAACTGAACTTGTCCTGTGTAGCTGAGAATCGCACCCGCGATCTCATACAGAAAACGAAAACCTTCAGCTCGCAGCCACAAAGAGAGTTAAGAATTGAATCGAACTTATTCTGCAACACAGTTGCGAGGCTGACCAGGCGTAAAAGCTGCAGGCTGCAGCTTCACGGGAATCTGGCCACGTCATACACAGGGCAGCTTCGTAGCGCTTGACCGAAGGCACGCGTTTTACATAACGCTTCGAGCAGAATGCCTGCTTCGGCGCACGGTGGACAGTGAAATAGACGCAGCAGTGCGCCGATGCCTGCGCCCCATTCACCGTCTTCGAAGGCTGCAATTACAATACTAAAAATCTTTACCACCATTTTGTGCCAATATTCTTTGCTTTTAACTTTTCACGTAACACCGTGGGTTCGAAAATTATCGCACGCCGAACGGCAACGAAGATAGCAGGAACGCACCAGCTTTGTCCAAAAAAGGTGGCTGCGTACGCGACGTCTAACTGCTTGCGTAATGCATGTCACTACTGCCGCCTCATGAAATGCAGCTGTTCATATCGCGTGACTTCGTTTTTCACAAATGTCTCGGGATAATCTACAGAAACTTTACATGTGTCATCGTATTGCCATCGTCCCTTTATTTAGTGTTCATCGGGAACTGTTACAAATTCATTTCGCTATTATACCATCCGCCCTAGCCACCTAATCTCTCGCACGGCACATAATTTACAAGCAGCTCGCGTAATGCAGTTTACGTAATAGCGCATCAAAAAGGACGTACGCTTACACACATTCTGTTTTTCAGCGACGGCCGTCACAAAATTGGGTGAACCACACTCACGAGGCACATGGTGTAAGCCGACAACTTCAGGTACCGGCACTTCTTCATGGTGCAGTCGGCGAAGGTTCTTGCACGTGCTGGCATGATGGTCGTTTCCTGTAATGACTGGGCTTGGGCCTCACAGAAGCTATCTTTTTTCCATCGCCAGAAAAAAAAGAAAGGCTTGAGGAGCCGCGACGGCTGCGATGTTTAGAAACCGCTGGGCGTGCCCAGTTCCGCTAACACCGCGGCGGACAGCTGCTCTACTGAATTCGCCGCCTGGTGACAGCTTCGGAAAGTAGACGGGAAATGCTAGCCCATGTGGCTTAAGTCTTTTTCGCAACTTCCGGTGAACAAGTTTAGCGTGTGAGTCGATGAAATCTGGCATTTGTTAAGTCCATTGAAAGTTGCTCGTATGCGTGTGGGCCGAAGTAGACAGCATTAGCTTAGCTGCAGATTTGTACGAATCAGACCGAGCGACCCTCTGCACTAAGAATTTTCACTACGTCGGCGGCATCAACAGTTGTCTTTCATTCCTCATAATTCTTCCATCCCATTCCACCTTCCTTTAGTACAGGGTAGCCAACTGGGCTGTCCTGGTGAACCTCCCTGCCTTTGATTTATCTAGCTGGCGTGCAGCGGTTAAGCGGGGATTACGTTGAGACTTGTTGATCACACATGATGATCGACATGCTTTACAAGCTTTACAAAGGGCAAGTAGGGAAAATTGCATGGTGACAGATGAAGTAGTAAGGGCAACTTTGTGAAACACGCTGACAAAGTAGGTGGCGCCGAAAAGTTAGATTCATTCACAGTAGATTGTCGCACTATGTGGTCTTTTTAGCGTTGCCAAGCATCTAAGTACGGTGGCAGAGAGCCCCACGTAGATGGGAAGCGCCATGTTGAAGCTACAGAGAAGAGAACGTCGTGTTTAATAAGAAAGCACAGCCAGAACTCAACGCACGTTAGTAACTGTAACGTGGAGGCTTGCCCGGTATCATCGGTATCTGTGCAACAGCAAACGATACCGCAGTCAGTTTAGCGCGTCCAAAGGCGGAACTCTTCGGGCCATTAACGGAAATTGAAAAAAAGAGTAAATGACAGGCTTATTAAAAACAAGTCTGTGCTTGGCACAGAAAAGCAGAACATGTAATTAAATCCCCGAGTAATACAACAGCCGTGGACTCATAGGCATTCAGAATTGCAGGCGAGACCATTGCTACAGTGAATGGTGTAACCTACTTGGTGTTTGTTAAGCTGCTACTTCAGCTTGGAATACACATGTAGAGTCCTTTCGTAGAAAGCTTATGAAATTCTTAACGTACTGCACGAAACAGTATGAACAAACTAGTTTGAAAAAAGTACTTCACCTTATCAAAGTCTGTTTTTACTTTAACGAAATTTTGGCAAGTGTTTGGTGAATGAACGTGCCATAATATTTATTTATTTATTTACTTATTTATCTATTTAATTATTAATTTATGTCCCACAGGCCCCATAGAGCATTGAGTGAGGGGGTAAATCAATAGAAAAACAGTACAAAAATAGTAAACCAGAGTAACGGTACAACAGACGCGGCACAATTTGTAGGTTTAAGACATATGCTGTGTGATATGTGTCATTTCGTAGGCATGTGTCATATTGTATTGAATCATTAGAGATATACGTATGACTGCTAAATAAAAAGTGCCGCAATATGGCAAAAACAATCGTTTCGGTTTTTTACGAACCTAAGTGATGTTGTACTTACCAGAACGTCTTTGACTAATGCCACATGACCTGCCACTAAATTCCAAAACAACGAAGAACGTCTCGAAACATATAACAGACTGCAACCTATTACTTCATTTTTGTACCATCCGATAATGTTTTAGAAACGGTATATAGTGGCAAATATGTGTACAGCATATTCCAATTAACGTGGGATAAGCTATTTATAAGGCTGCGAGATACGAGGTTCGGACCGACAGTATTCCGTCAGCAGTCGCCTTGCTTCAGCTGTCTGGGGTATTTTTTGTTATCGTTGATTAGCCCGTAGCCGAGAGAGAGAGAGAGAGAGAGAGAGAGAGAGAGAGAGAGAAAACATTTATTTGTACCATCGAGGTCGTTGATCTTGAGGACGAGTGGGTTGTGTCCTCATTCCAGGACTCCACTGGCCATGGCTGCTCGACGTACTTGCTGGACGAGAGCTTCTTGTCCCGCCAGGGTATCACCGGTCAGCTGTACCTCCCACCACTCAAATGACATGTTAGGCGTCTTTAGGTGTTGAGGTTTGCCCCCGCACCCCCACGAGATGTGAGAGTGTAGAGCGTGTGTCACCGCACCAGGGGCAGAGGCCGCGATATGTTTGTGGGTGTATTTTGCTGTATCTGTGTAGGTTTGGGAATGTGTTTGTTTGGATAAGTCTGAGAGCTACTGCCTCTTCAGTGCTGAGATTTTTGGGAGGGGGAGGATAAATCCTGCGGTTGAGTCGCTGGATGTCGAGTCGGTCGCACTAGCCGAAATTCTTTGACCGAAATAATATTTACACCGAATTCAATATTTCGAATTCGAAAAACATCGTGTTCAATAGCTGTAGTCCGCTGCGTTCCTCGTAGATATTTTTTGCGTGTTCGAAAGTTGTGGCGAAACATACGAAACAAATGCGAAGCTAGCGCCCTCCCACATGTGTCGGGGGCGTGAAAGCAGTGCTCTCGAAATGTGTTTCCAACTACTAATTATATGAAATATCTCATTTTGTGATCCCGAAAAATCGATAAGATGTTGGTGCAACCGTTGGCTGCTGAAGAACGATAAGAAAGCGATAAGAAGTATGATTGCTCAAAGCAGCAGCCGACAGTTAGGTTGACGCCTTGTCCCTATTACGCGGTCGCCAAGCCAGGCATTTCATAGAGTTAGTTGTTGGAAACCTCTTTCGAGGGCTCATGTAGCCATTCTTAAAATTAATTTATGGGGTTTTACGTGCCAAAACCACGATATCATTATGAGGCACGCCGTAGTGGGGGACTCCGGAAATTTGGACCACCTGGGGTTCTTTAACGTGCACCTAAATCTAAGTACACGGGTGTTTTCGCATTTTGCCCCCATCGAAATGCGGCCGCCGTGGCCGGGATTCGATCCCACGACCTCGTGCTCAGCAGCCCAACACCATAGATGAAGCCATTCTTAGCGCGTTATAAGCAGTAGGACTTGGTGGAAAGTTATATATGTGGGTGTCCAGCTACTTCCAGAGGAAATATTTCTACCTGCACACAGAAAACGGCCAGACATCCGAGCATTACGGTAGGCGAGGGGTGCCTCAAGGCGGAGTACTTAGCCCGACGCTTTTCAATGTAACCCTCATTGGATTAGTTGACAACCTGCCAAGCACCGTACGACTTTCCATCTATGCGGGCGACATCTGCATTTGGGCATCAAGTGTAACACGAGTGCAGCTTCGCGCTCGGCTTCAGAAGGTAGCCACAATGACATCTTGCTACTTTCGTCAACGAGGTCTTGAAACCATTGCCATTGCGCAGGATTACCCAATCGATCACGACGCACATTATCGTTGAGACAATGCGTACGTATTTCGGACCCTATGCTAGGATCCCTTCCCACCGCCCGGTGAGCCTCCCTGCTGTAAATTCCTCCCCTCTCTCCCTGTCATCTTTGTATTCCCCTTACCCATTCGCCCAGTGTAGGGTAGCCAACCGGACGTTATTCTGGTCAACCTCCCTGCCTTCTGTTTTATTGCGATAGCAATTATATGGACACTTCTACCGGATTTCTGCCGTCGCCGTCGCCGTGAGGTTCCCTATAGATAAAATCTTCGCCGCGCGCCGTATGCCCGAGCGGAAGCGTGCGGGGACGCGCGCTATCACGGAGAGCGAACGCACTCAATCACCCACGCGCAAGCAAGGAAGCGGGAAGCCAGCGCCGGGAGGAGGGGGGGGGGCGCACTTCTACTCTGCCAACAACCGCGCTCGTCGCTCGCTCGTCCGCACCGTCTCGTATCTCCACACGACTCTGACCTTTATGCGCCGTGCATTCGCCGCTCAGTTTCGTTGAAGCGATAGACCGCACGTACAGCGGTGAGCACTGTTAGGGTGAACACGCGAGCGCGTGGCCGACGGCACTGTCAGCGCCCCGTTACGGTCATCACTGGAAACATTGCGCATGCGCATCACGCCTTCCGCGAAATAATTGTTCCACCGCGCGCATGACGTCATGAATGCACTTGTTCGTCGTCTGCTAGCCGCATTTTTGTTTTCTAAGCCCATGCATCCTGCATTTTAAGATTTCTTTAAACATCTGTGCTTGAACAGAACAAGACAAAAAACTTGTATATCTATGGGGGCTTGTCTATTCGTTCCTTTCAAAGTTGTTGTGCATGCAACGCCGTATATAAAACAACCAAACATCTTTCGCAGCCGTTCATTCTGTCGCCAGATCGTATTATGGCTAGGGTTCCCGATGATGAACGGCGCTCAATTGTCGACCTTTCCCTGAAAGGTTATTCCCAGCGGTATATTGGCGCTTTAGTTAATAGGCCCCTGAAGACTGTGAACAGGATAATTCAAGCCGACAAGTATGAAGGTCGCATTCAGGATGCACCCCGCGCGCCCCGCCCTAAAGCTACCACAGACGATGAAGACGCCCTCATAGTTGCAGCTGCTGTTCGTAACCCTTTCTTGCCAGCCCCAGCAATACGCGAGGACTTGGATTTGGACGTTTCGGACACCACTGTTCGACGTCGCCTGCGTACTGCGGGCCTTCGCAGTCGCGTCGCAGCGCAGAAGCCACTACTAACGGCGGCAAACAAGGACGCACGACGGCAGTTCGCTGAGCTGCACGAAGCATGGACATCAGAAGAGTGGGGTCGCGTCATCTTTTCGGATGAGTCGACGTTTTCGACGCGACAAGACCAAAGATTGCGTGTTTGGAGACTACCAGGCACACGGTGAGGCAAACTTCCTGCTTTGAAAAGCAATTGTTTTAGTTAACGTCACAATGCCACGCAGGAACGACCCGGACAACGTGCAAGGTGTTTCTGCCAGTGGGAGATCGAGTGTGAACGTGTGGGGTGGTGTTTCAAGATATGGTTTAGGGCCCCTGCAACGTATACGTGGACACTTATCGTCGGAACAATACTGCAACATTTTGAACAATGTGCTGTTGCCATATGCGAGCAGTTTATTCCCAGACGGTGATTACCTGTTCCAACAGGACCGGTCACCGATGCACACGGCGCGGGCTGTCAAGGAGTTCCAGGCGGAGCAGCACATGCAGCTACTGGAATGGCCTCCGAAAGGAGCGGACCTGAATGTGATAGAAAACGTGTGGGGCCGTCTGAAAGCTTCTTTGGCAAGGAAGCCCCTTTATTCCGCGACTTCGGACCAGTTGTGGGCGCAAGTCAGCAACGAGTGGGAAAGGCTGAAAGCCGATCGGGAATATGTTCGATCACTTTACGACTCGTTACCGTCCAGAATAGCTGCAGCCGTTGCTGTAAGTGGTCACATGACTCGCTATTAGATTTGCTCATGTTTTTATATTTGTTCTCATGGTTTTGTTTAACTTGAATTGCAAAAGTGCAATTTTCTTGAATAAAAAGTTTAATAATTATCCCTCTTACACTCACTTTTTTCCTTCACGCGCCAATCTTCAATCCAGATGGACCTTGAAATGCAGAAGGTATCAGCTCAGCGAACAAAAAATGCGGCTAGCAGACGACGAACAAGCGTATCGATGACGTGATGCGCGCGGTGGAAAGAGTGTTTCGCAAAGCACATGCTGCGCATGTGCAATGTTTCCAACGATGGCTGTTACGCGGCGCTGATAGTGCCGTCGGCCACGCGAGCGCGTGTTCACCCTAACAGTGCTCACCGCTGTACCTTCGCCCGCGGCGGCGTATGCGCTCGCTGCCAGCGTTTTGACAGTCGTTGTCTCCAGTCATTCAGTGTGATCTATTCATGTTTGTTTGTGCGCGCTCACGCCACACTTATTCATTCAGTTAGTATTAGTCGGGTCACATTTTCCAACGCACGCTACACATGCAATGCTGCCCGGATCGGCAGTACAGCACTACAGGTGTGTCCCTTCGCACGCGCTGCCCACGGGAAGCGCTTCTCATCAACACCACCGTTTCACACGCGCCTTCTCGTGGTCATCGAGTCTCTCTTCATGTCGGTCTACTTACGCCGCAGCACACCTGCTTACTTAATCAGCTCATGTTTACTACAATTCATATTGCTACCAAAGCCGCTCACCTTACTTCGTATGACATTGCTGTGTTGCTATCGCATTCATTGCTTCGCCCTTATCGAAACTGTGACATTTTATTTCTTTTTCCTCCTCCTCCTACTCGCATTTATATTAAAGGTCGTGTTAACTGCTACGTCACAATATTTTTTAAAATTTAGCAACACAATTTAGCAGCCTTTCCGAGGCAGAATAATGAGCTCACAAAAATGTAGTGGGCTGGAAAGTATTCGATAATGATGTTTTAGAATGCATAATTTGGAAACCGAACTTTCGAAATTGGACCAGTTATTAAACGGGCCATCAATGCTCGCTAATTGGTTAATCAAAGATGACAAAGAATATGCCAGCTTGCGGAAGTAGGTTGCTGAGAAAAACCCGCCGTGGTTGCTTAGTGGCTATGGTGTTGGGCTGCTAAGCACGAGGTCGCGGGATCGAACACTGGCCACGGCGGCCGCATTTCAATGGGGGTGAGATGCGAAAATGCCCCTGGACTTAGATTCAGGGGCACGTTAAATTACCCCAGGTGGTCGAAATTATTCCGGAGTTTATGAGACACTACGGCGTGTCTCATAACCAGATCGTGGTTTTGGTAGGCAAAACCGCACAATATAACGCCAAGAAAAAGAAACCGTTGGCTTAACGACGTATCTCGTAGACGGCTTTTCAAATAGCTTTGCAAATAAATGTTAGGTGTGGCACCCTGTATGCCCTGCACACGTTAATAACTATCAACTTCGGTCGCGTTCAGTATCAGCTGCAAGTACGACGCCAGTGGTAGAAGAGGCTTTAAAGCCCCTTCATCTTATAAGAGAAGCGCCAACTAGCGGCAGTGCCTCGTGGTTCTAACGCAATTGCGATCAGTGCATGCAAGGCTGCTTATGTCAGCGAACCTAACTAGGTCCCTGAGCCGATATATGCGGACGACATAGTTTTACTAGTGGACCATGCATGATATTTACAGCGATTCGTGAATATGTGTGGCAATACAGCGACAAAACTAGGCCTCAAGATTTGCACGGAGAAATCGGGAATTATGATTTTTAATGAACAGACGAGCAAGACGTGGTATCAATTCAACAGCAGCTCATACCCACAGACAAGTAATACGAATACTACGAATACCTTTCTACACATAAACGAAGGAAAGGCCTTCTCAAGCATCCACTACGCCGCACCACGACAGAGAGAGAGAGAGAGAGAGAGAGAGAGAGAGAGAGATAGAGTAAACATCTTTATTAATAATGTTTGAACGAAGCGAGGAGCTTGGGTGGAACCTTCAGTCCGGGATCCCTATAAGGTGCTTCCGGCGATGTTATGAGCCCGTTGTATCATGGCTCGGAGGACCTCGGGAGGTCCGTCGCGGAGGGCATCGTCCCACAGCTATTTGTTACGTAGAGGGTAGAGGAGAGTTGGCAAGGGAGGAAAGAGGTTTGCAGTGCACTCAATCGTGACGTGGAAGATTGTGGGCGAGCTGCCACAGCCAGGGCAACGGTACGCATAACAGTCTGGGTAGAATTTATTGAGAGAGACAAGATTTGGAAAAGTTGCGGTTTGCAACTGGCGTAATGCCACTGCTTGCTCTCGCGAGAATAACGGTGGTGGTGCGCCGTGGGGGCGACAAATGTGTGTATAATGACAGAGGATGTCATCTGTAAAGGAGCAAGGGATCCCTACACCCTGGACTAGTCGCCTCACCACGCCGAGCCGCCCGGAGGGAAATTTCTCGGGCAAGAGAACACACAGACGCTGCTCGGCGCGGCAGCGACCGAATTGACCTTCATGCTGCGTCTCACTTCAAGCGAACTAAGCGTCGAAAGCCAAGTGCATGCGAAGCTACATGCACTCGGAGCACTTTGTACACATTTCAGATCGCTTTGATGATGAGCCCCGCGCGACCGTGCACTTTGTCCACGCTGCGTATGCAGCAGCCGCCGGTAGTGGCAGGCTATAGGTCCCATTTTGACCTTGGCTGAGCTTGAAGGTCAGGTTTACGGAACCAGGCGTTTTCTGGGTTTGTACCTGGAGTAGCAGAGCTATCGCTCTAAAAACATAGCGGAGAAAATATTGGCAACAGTATGAAACAGCCGTGTGCTGCAGCAACAATCCCGAGACAACTCAGCTCATCCTGATAGAATTCGAAAGTAATCAGCCAGCGACACACACACACACACACACACACACACACGCACGCAAACATATACACACTTATTCCCGATCGCCCTCGCCGATGTCATTCTCGTCACTCTTCGCAGGCTCGTTGCCCCTCGGGAGGGCGCACTCCACGTGGCCTCTCCATTACGACGAGAGAAGTGAAATTCAACATGGAGAGCGGCAACTTGTCTGATTATATTACACGCGAGATGGGACCACCCACCGGAAAGGAGAAAAGTGTGACGTCTCGATGGTGCCGCCGCCCAGGGAGAACGCCAGAAAACTAGGCATGCAAGTGGTTGGAGCGATGACAAAGAGAGGGCGGTGTGAGTTTTTGCTCGCGCACATGAAAAAAATGCACAGAAGCCTAGCCATTAACAGCTTCGTTGTAAAAGGAGGAAGAAATTGATAGGACCGGATCCGTTACAGTCATAGGTAAATAAACAAGGTAGATAGAGGTTTCAAGGAAGAGAGAAAACAATAAGGAGACAGACAAAATGATGGACTGATAAATATCAATAGATTGCTTGATTAGCTAACTGAGCAGGCGAGGCAACAATTTGTTAAGGCTAGTTGGTGGGCTCGTTGGTACCGATTATTGATTCTCGATACCGAATATTGATACCGATAATTGCTCTGATTAGTGGGTGTCGCCTCCAAATCTTTGCTTTTTCGCGCTGTTATTCTGTCACTATTTGTTGCCGCTCCGTTTCGAAGGGAATGTCAATAAATCATCGTCACCATCACCAATGGCATAGCTCGGCGGCTACATTTCACCACTTTCTGAAGATCCAGGGCTTTATCTAAAACAGCACGGTGGCGCCGACATGCGAAAAGACATAAATCAACACTGATTCTATAAAAAACGGCGCCTTTGTCGCATTCTATCTCCTATTATCCCGCTGTACGTCAAAGCTTCGGGCAAGACTATCACAATGTGCGGCTTCGACCACTGCACCCATCCACGCATCAGTGATACCACGTGGCCGAACGTGATCAGTATTCATAGAAAATAAGGAAACGCAAAGACAATAATGCCGCGAAGAAGTCATTAAATACACTGTGGTAAGTAACAGACGTTAGTTCTAAGAATATTCTAATCTTGCTAATGAAAACCCTCGCGAGTGACACTAGCGCGCGTATCTGAAAACAGTGACATGCAATAGGGCGTTAGAGACGACAAAGTAAAAATTTTGTCTTTATTCAATATTGCAGCCGTGTCGTTAAAAACAGGCAGCGCACACGTAAAACATAAAACATTCCGTATGTAAATTTATTGCTTCATAAAACCAGCGCATTGTGTCTTGAGGTTCGTATGCTCATGATTAAAAACAACAGAGAGTAACTTGTTTTTCGTTTGTTTTTGACCCGCATTTGTGTTTTTTAGTAGTAGCTGGGCAAAAATGGAGATTAAAAATAATAAAGGAGGCACTCGTTTCATGCGTTATCCAAGCAGGTGCACATACATTTCAATCGCATACTAGGTGAGCAACAGACCTGCTGGCATATAGGATCGCCTGTTGGTATTTCAGTTACAAATCCAGCATGAGGCGACGAAGGCCGGCTAAGCCTTAATCGCTTCACTCAAACACCAACAGCTGAAGCTTCTCCCGTATACCTTCGTTATCGAGAGCAATGAACGCAGAGTCTCTGCCGACAGCATTGGTTGCTACGTATTAACTAGGCATTCACATGGCAGAGTTAATGCTACTGCATTCAAAACAATGATATAGCTCCCAGTGTTTCCCGACTATACTGGTTCTACAAGTACCAGCAGTGTTACGCGCATTTTTTTTATCGCAAATTCGGCTAGTTTCGCCTCTGTTACGGCAGGACGCCAATCAACAACTAGTCTAAGATCAAGAAGCCCCTAACAGCTGCAATAAGGCTTCAGCATTCCTTGTGGGGCACCTTACTCTAATAATGTAGCCCATTTCCTGCCTTAACCGATATTCATAGCACTGACGGAGCGCTGGGAACAGTCGCAAATGCTGGCAAGACGTTGACCCGCGGGCTGCTGTTGTAGTCGCCGCTAAACTCTGGGCGCTCCAGTCTTGGCTCTCCGCCGGACGATTGTTGCCGGAAGGTCGCAGCGGGGGTAACTTCGCTGAACGGGTCACTTCGGGGCTGGACATTTCAACCGGTGTTCTGGTCGTGACCGATAGAGAGTCCATTCGCGTCGTGCTCCAGACTATGGATCTCCTGCGAATGAACATGCGAACACCTTAGGACATGGAAGTTTACATTAAAAATTAACGAAATAAATCCTGATGCTTCACGCGCCAAAACCACTATATCCGGTTTTGACCACCTGGGATTCCTTAAGGAGCAGCTAAACCTAAGTACGAGCCCCACGGACCAGCGACCTCGAACACAGCAGCGAAGAGCCATAGCCACTGGGCTACCGCGACGGGTGAATTTTAAAGGGACACTAAAGAGAAACCGGAAGTTGAGCTTTATTGGTAGATTATCCTATCGCAATCACAGACATACCGTTCTTACGGCGAGAAGATGTTTAATAAGCGAGAAAATAGCGAAAAACTGAAGGATAGGTGCTGATGCCCCTTCGAATTTGCCGCACTACACGTTTGTGACGTCGGAGATTACAAACGCAGCCCGGTTGCGATTGGTCGAGAGCGATTTATCGCTGTTAATAAAACGCAAAATGAAATCCACCTGAAACGTACATAAACAGCATTTGCCAACTTTTTAAACCGTTTCAAGCGAGGAAGTACAAGTTTAGCGCAAAATTAAATTAAAAAAATGGCATGGCGCTACATGCGGTCTTGATAGTTTCGTAGTTTCGTTTTCGCTCCATGCATCATCGCGCGCGCTTGTTCCGCTCTACAGTGTTTGGTTGCGTGGCTCGAAAAACGTTGACTTCGCGGGAAACAGCCAGAAAATGCCTCATGTGCGTAGTGTTGAAGGCTGTATAAATGGTCCAAGGCGCTTGCTAAGGGTCAGCGGCACTGTTGACCCGATTGTGTCCTTTCATGTGGTGCCGCTTGATGAGCCCCGGCTCCCCGGCGTTAGCAATGGCTCAGTGCTCTGCCAATGATAAAATGGCAAAAGAGCCAGAGAAACCGATGGTGTGCTCTCTGCATTTCTCGCCATCGGATTATGTATATAATCCTGCCCTGCGGCCTTCATGCAGCCTTCATTAAACCCCCTACCAGTGCCCCTGCAGCAGCAAACTGGCGGCTCGATGAGTGCTGAATGTCACTAAATAAAGCCACGAAAGAACCATACTAAGCACGTGCGTAACTTTCTACGCTTGTTCTGTCGGGAACATCGTCGCCTGGCGGACCGGACGCCTCGCCTTCCGTCGACGAAAACGAAGCTCTGCTTTCCGCCGGCACGGCCGATGGTTCACCGCCATCGCACGCGGAAATACCTACCGCTCGAGCACGGAGGATGGCAAGAGCCAGCGGAGCCCTGTACTAGGGGCCCCGACCATTAGCAATGCCCCTTCGGGGCAAGACTTTGTAATAAAGTTTATCTACTATTCGCGCTCCGTTTCACTGAATATCGCTGAAATGCAGTCTGGCTTCCCTGGCAACCTCTTCGTTGCAAGGTTCAGCGGCAGCAACGGTATCCATCGCGGTGAACGCAAACACAGCGGCCATGCAGCCATGATGCAGCCAGCGCCTCGGCCTTTTACGCAAGCGGTGACGTATCATGGCGCATTCTGATTCGCTGAGAGCAATGTAATCTGTGACGACACTGCTTCAGCGCCAAATATGGGGTGAGAGAAATTGAGGAAGAGATCTTTGGTCTTTGTTTACGAATTTCTCCGCTAATAACTCATATTTTTGCACCCAACAAAAACTGCATGCAATTCCTAAAGGTCGCTCTTTTATTCCAGCTTAACTTCCTGTTTCTCTTTAGCGTCCTTTTAAAGTATAACATAGAAGTTTAGGCAGTAATAGTTCAAAAGTTCGAAACAACCCCCCCCCAAAAAAAATTGTGGTACGTCCACAATATTCTACTGTATAAAAATATACCTGTCTACGCGTGCAGGCATATCCCGCATACAAAAAACGAAATCTGAAAATCGTCCGAACACGTGAAATTATTTTACAAATCTATTTACTTATCTCGACTACAATTTCGCGGTCGTTACATAGCTCAAATGAGGCATAACATTTTATCTGACAGATGCTACACACTTATCGTAAAACAGGGTCGCAAGAAAGAACTTCATTGGACACACAAGAATTTTGCTTAGAGCCAAAGACCAAACTGCTCGTCGAGCCGTCGACGTTGTCGAAAAAACAAACGTGACTGTACAAGGCACTGATAGACTATAGTGAAATCATGTTTGCATGCTTGCGCTCTTGGCTGCCGACAATTGTTGCCAATCGGAATGAGACTTCCACTGATACAAGAGTCTAATAAGGCACATGTGTTGTTTTGATTTACATCTTATCTCGGATTAGTTTATCATGTGTATAAGTAATACGTTCCTTCGATTGAGGAACATATATGTATCAGTTTGTGCATATTGCATAATATGCATTCTTGGGCAGGGCAAATACAAACGAAACACGGGAAACAATACAGGACAAGGCTGGCCATTCTGCATTACATATGCAGAAGGACCAGTCTGTATTCCTGTACAGCTGTAGTTTCTTCTTTTCTTTCTTGCTAACAGTGCTAATAAAATCCAACTGATCAACCTTTATTGATAACTTTCACGGGATGTCACAAAGCTTATAACCGAGCAGACGCACTAGCATGGCGGCTACGATGACGTCAGTGCAAGCCATGTATATCTTGCGGAAGCACAGGCGACACACAGATGCTCATAAAAAATTGCAGTGGTTCCAGCGTTACGTGAGACAACTCTTCCTTCGTATCCTTCAGCTAGAGTTACTATACTGCGGGAGCCATATACATAGCGCTCCCGTAGGGAGCATATAGAGTAACTCTACCTTCAGCAGTTGAGCAGGGCTCGCGCGTGTGGCGACAAAATGTTAAGCTTACCCGTTTCCTTCCGGCTGAGGCCGACCAAGCAGCAAGTTCGAGCCCAGTTGAAGTTGCCGTTCCCGGAATTACTTTTGCTCATGGCCCCGGTAATTTGGGTCACTGAAAGGTGGTAGAGAAGAAGCTTTTGGCAATTGTTTGCCCCGATGGAATGAATTGCCTGTGATTTTGAGTTCGAAGGTGAATGTTTCCGCCCGGGCGCACTTCAAATGATGACAGTACTATTAGAATAAATTTAAACATGAACAAGCCACAAATCACTCGAATACTTCCTTATTTTTCCAAGGTTCACGTGCACTTGCAATAGTGAATTCAAACTATAAAACACACATTCGTGACTAAACCAGCCAAGTTAAAAACCAGCTATAGAGTACCTATATCTAATTCTATATCTAATTCATATGCTAATATCTACATCTATTTGCACGTAACAGGTGCTCTGTTCAAATTTTTAAAGCGGAGCTGTTAAGCTTTTCGAAAGTCCGTTTCGTGCCGACAGAAAACTCGGCCCAGCTGTGCGTCGCCGTGCCACGCAATCATATCAGTGACGTCACGGCTCAGCGAACACTTGCTTCTCCTCCGCTTGGGAGAGGGAAGGCGAAGCGCACGCATGCCACGGCGGGACTCCGCCCTACGCACGTGTGTGTTGCGAGGAGGTTGCCTAGCGAGGAGGTTGCGCGATGCTGTAAAGTAGCATCGCGCAGCATAGCGGATGCGAGGTGGAGAGGAAGAGTGAGGCAGGTGGTAGTGGGACGCGTAGAGCTGCTGCCGACGCCGACTGCGTTTCCCCGCGTTCGTGCCGAACGCGCCCGGTATCCGTGACTGCAGCCGATGCCCTTGGCGGCGGCTCGGCAGGTTTCGACCACAGAACTGGACACTCGTCGGTTCCGAAAGACTGAAGCGAGAGCTGGGGAAGCTGAAAGCAAGCGTCGCAGAAGAGAACATCTCGAGTTTAGATTGTGGGAAGCCGAGAATTCGCGTAGGCGAAGGAGCCCAGCAAAAGTTAAACTACGTGTGTCGTTTGAGACTATACTAGGCCACGGCCCCTGAAAAAAAAGTGCGGCCTGTCACGTGCATCGAAAACGGTGATTCTCCGCGGCGCCACACGTCGGGGGATGTTGTCTGGCATCGGCATAGCAAGTGCATCAGGAACGCGCTTGCATGGAATGCCGTCGCGCGTGCAAGCCGATGCGTTCCATCGCCGATACTAGCGCCGTTCGGCCCAGCCAAGCGGCCGACAATGGAAATACGGCCGTCACGTTCGCTCGCATTGCCGCGCGCTCGACGCGGCCTGCGTGCATCGAAAACGGTGTGATCTGCCGCGGCGCCACACGTCGGGGCTGTTGTCTGGCATCGGCATAGCAAATACGTCAGGAACGTGCTTGGAACGCCGTCGCGCGTGCAAGCCGACGTGTTCCACCGCCGATACTAGCACCGTTCGGTCCAGCCAAGCGGCCGACAATGCAAATACGGCCGTCACGTTCGCGCGCATTGCAGCGAGCCCCACGCGGCGTGCGTGCATTGAAAACGGTGTGATCCGCCGCGGCGCCACACGTCGGGGGCTGTCATCGGCATAGCAAATGCGTCAGGAACGCGCTTGGAACGCCGTCGCGCGTGCAAGCCGATGCGTTTCATCACCGATGACTAGCGCCGTTCGGCCCAGCCAAGCGGCCGACAATGCAACTACGGCCGTCACGTTCGCTCCCATTGCAGCGCGCCTGACGCGGCAGGCCCTGCCTTTTTTTTTTGTCCAGCGACCGTGACTAGGTTTCTCCGCTGGTCTCTGGTGTTTGCGATAGCAGAGCCATGCATAGTTTTTTTCTGTATGCGTTTCAATTTATGCTCATAATACGTGCAGAGCCTATCGAACGTACTGACAGAGTGATGGTATATCACTATTGGAATAGCTTTACCGGCACTGTAGCTGGAGCTTCGTCACAGCGCTTAAGCATGAAATGATTTATGAATGGTAAAGATTGATAGAGGTACGAAAGCGGGTGGCTGTCTCCGTGAGCAAGTTATGTTCGGAGGTGTTTGCATGTGGTGGCGCTGATGTCGCACACGACGTGGCAGCGAGGAAGCCAGGTTGATGTAGAGAGATAGCACGCAGAATTTCGCAAGTGTTGGCACTGAGATCGACTGCCCGAATATGCCTGACTCCCGTTCGCGTAATCTGCGTAAGTAAGCGGCATTGGTTGGGCACGATGAAACCAAGGCGGACCCTTGTCAGCATAGCAGCATTTTTTCACAGCTGCACCTGATTAAAAGCTCGGATGGGGTTATTGGATGGGGGATTTAAGGAGATGGTCGATATTTTTTCGTTAATAAGCTTCATGTAGAGCGGACACATTGGAAGTGTTCCAATTCTGGCCAGCATTGTTAACTATCTACGCTGACAGCTAAGAAGACAGCAGGTCCAAGGAATGGAACCGTCTGGAAGACGTCTCTGCGACAAGGCGCCACATTGTGTCAACAAGGAAGTAGTGAGAAAAGCGCTTATCATTGCTGTATTTTCACATCTTACGTGTGAGAATTCATGAACGTAACTACGCTTATATTTTTTAGCGTGGATACGTTTTTATGTGAGCAGACGACTTTTTCGTTGAGCTTCGAAGCCTTCTGCTCAGCCGCCATTTGGTTGTTTTGAGAGCTAAGTAGGCATCGTCGTTTTTTCACTTTACTGCTGTCTTCGCGAAGCTGTCTTTTTTGCCGGCTTCGTCAGAACTGGAACGAGACGTAACATGGCCGCTGTCCGCTTAACTGTCTATTAAGCTGTCTACGGCGAGTATTGGAACGCAGCCATGAGCGATGTTTGATTGAAAGAGAGCAGTAGACCAATAGTCGCCGAGAAAGGAAAGGCTTGGAAACGTCTGTGGGAGCACCTCGGGCGCAGTTAGTGGCAGCGGCCTTCCCCGTGACCTAAATTCGGGCGGGGAAGGCGGTGAAGGCGACATTTCTTACAAACGAGCTGTTGCAAAACAACGGATCACTGCGCATATCAGTAGCAGGTCGGGGTGAAACTATATTGTGGCAAGACACGAATAATTGCATGTTGCTTGTTTATTGGCGTTCTCTGTTTCCTGTCGTGCTGCTTTCGCAATCAACGTTAATGGTTAAAGTGGATTCTGACACCTGCATTTCCTATAACACTTCCAGAGAAACCCGTCATAAGCATCGCCTTACACTCCAAGAATATTTTTGCGCTAACAATACATTTAGTTTTTCGTTTTTACCGCGAGCTGGTCGTGTCTGGAATGCTTATCCCAGACGGTAGTCACACAGCCCACTGTTGACAAATTTGTTGAATTGCTGGCCAAACTGTGCTGTCAGCAACGAGTAATTGATGCTATCATTATTGTGTTTAGCACCGTTTTACTTACCAGGTGTATTGGAAATCTGTGATGTGAAATTTTGGATGATGTTTTCAATTTTATATCTCATGTGCTTATCTTTTTTTTTCTTTTGCAGTACATCCTATGTAACTGAAATAAATTGATTATGCGTTATCTTTTTGCCCTACTCAGTGCTGTCAACATAGGTCCATTATCTTTCTTTGTAGTTACCTGATTTTATACTTATGTGAATGCCTTACCGCAATGTCTGCAGACCCTTCTAACCCAGTCCTGTAAAAATCCCTGATGCGATTGACAGTATCCCGAAATTAACTTACATTCGATATATGCCGCATATTCAGTCGTAAAGATCACTCACATGCACCGTTTCAACATTAAAGAGGAGCTACAGAACGTCATGAAGCATCATGAGCTGAAGGTATGCGCGGTGGCGTAGTTCAGGCTGATGATGCTTTCCAATTCCGTCCACGACAGGAAGATAGTATATAAACATGCATCTAATTTCGCACGGGACCATATTGCATCACTTCATGTTGCTGGGCCAGTTGGTTGATACTTATTACGGTGTAATAGGGCGCTAAATGACGGGAAAGGATAGGAAAGAGAGTCACTGACAAGTGCGGCGGTTACTGCGAGTAACGCCCTTTTATGCCCTGGCGGGGGGAGGGTATTCTGCAAGTGTCCACCTAATGGACTAGGTCGATTTTGGTCTGCTGCTCAAGTGCTGATTGGCTGGGGCGCCTGTCACCTTCTGACGCGTACCCCCACCCCAGCCAATCAGAACTTCAGCAGCAGACGAAATGGAAATGTCTACTAGGTGGAAACTTACAGAATACCCCCCCCCTCCCCTACCCCTGTCTCACTCCGCTATTTTGCACCCCAATTACGCCGTAATAAGGCTATGTTGGTATGGTGGCTTGTCACGTTGGTTCTCCCGCGAGTTCTTGTAGTTTCCTTGCAATGAAGTAATTAACAGTGGTGGAACAATGACTGCTTCAGACTGGAGACCATGTTTCGACAACAGGACTCGTCTTTGTCCTGACGAAGACAATTCCTCCCGTCGAAACGCTGGCTCAGACATAAGGGATGCCTTGCTTGACCATCATTGATCAATTCAAGTTTTTGTCAACCACCGTCTCGTTTCTACTGAAGTTTGATTTCGTCCTTTCTCACGGTGCCCTTCATAAAAATTGTAACTGCGAAAGAGAAACCACTTTTTCATGCAAGTATGTGTGCCGTCTTCTATCCTCTTCCTATGTAGTTTTAAAATCGTTCTTTTTTGTTTAGCTGTCTCTATACCACGTTAAGTATTCATAGCGTCACCGCCCCAATCAACTATTTTAGGACAGCATTCTGACGAAATCCCCGAGAATAGCGTACCTTGTGCACAAACGCTGCATCACTGTTTCTACGGGCATCAAGTCATTCGGTCTGGCTGTCTGCCTTCCCCGACGACTGTCATATCTTTGCTTCCTGTTTGGAAATTTGTCATACTACCGGCTATCTGCCCAACGCATCATATTCTCTGCCGGTGCAACACTTGTTTTTTCATCATTGTGGCCGAATCAGGTATTTCTTATTCTATGTGCACTATTAGGCGTCTTTTAGTGCGTCCAGTGAGCGAGAGGAAATGCTTTTTGATAACACAGACTTGCAACAGATTGTAGACAACGCCTGAAGCTCTTAATGGCAGATACCATTCAAGGGGACTCTATGGAACCATACAAGGTCAGATGCAATCACGCTAGGCATGTCCCCAAAGTAAGGCGAAAGTCGGTGCCTAATCACCGTCGTGTAGCTTGACCCGGAGATCAGATTTCGACGATCGACGTGTGCGCTCTCCGCTATGGTTGTGCTCGAGTGTTACATGCTTTTCTGGGAAGAAGTTCACCCAATAAAGCATTAGCTTTAGTGACTCAGTTATGGTCACTGTCTGGTTTTTCAGCGTCAATACGACGTGTCTGCACTACTTTACAAATTCAACAATTCGTCACAGTTTTGATTGTGGGCAGAGATTGACTTCATGTTCTTGTGAGCCTTCATATGCATAGCAAATTATGATTGGTTGAAAAGTAAGCAGGATAAATCGTAATAAATAAAGCAGCAAGAACCTCTGATGCCACAAGTGGAAATAATAGACAAATCCATGTACTACACATCATTACTATGGTAACTGAAGAATCGCAGCGCCACATTTCTCTCTAGCATTTATAGCAGGACTCTCTATGGCACAAACCACACAGCCCCGGCAGCAGAGCTACACGAGCGAAATGACATGCTTACCGCCAGATGAGGCCTCCGCGCCAGCAGTGCATCCACGCACCCAAGAACGGCTGCGAAGGAACACGCTAAACCAAGCACCACAGTGACCAGGGCCAGCGCCGCAAGGTTTCGCTGGTGTCGATGACTCTCCACGCTGAAGACGTTCAGCCGGGTCAGAGAGGCGTAGCTGAGTACGGCGACAACCAGGCCACTGCACTGCACTCACATGTGGCACAAGTGCGAAGGCATGGCTTGAAGGATGCATTGCGCGGTGATTGTGAGGTTAGTACGCGGTAGACTTTTCGTCGCGGGCGCGGCATCATCGGGACACGCTTGATCATTGAAAGGTTGCCGAATATACACTCATACTTGGACCGTTACGTTGAAGGCCGATGTAACTCGGGATCTGAATCGAAACGCATAGCAAAGGTAGTCGTCGTAATAAATCCTACGAATAAACTTGTACGTTAGGTTCTGCATCAGGCGCTGCATCAGAGCGCACCACGACATTGGAAGCCTCCTGAGCTTGCAGCATGCAATGCCTCACGACGCAGCTGTCAATTATTTCGATATAGCGCAGCAAGGCTACATTCATGTGCGTATCAATCAGCATTGGTGTGCAGCTTGGAATGATGGAGGCAGACAACAGTTTCTTTTTCAGGCGAGTGCTTTCGCGATAAATTAGTAGCGAATAACCTGCTGCGTATTTTGGCGCCGTCGACTTTCCTGTCATACTTATTCCTTCTTGGTTGGAAATGTGCCTGTCTAATTTTCCTAAAGACGCCCGAAGAAAAATCAACTGAATTCGGTATGATGGGCAGTCTCCACAGCATCCAACGCATGCCATTTGTATCATCTGGACAAAAAATATATTAGCAGTTTGAAGTTTGAAAGTTACGGAAAATGTGGCCAGCTTAAATGTAATGCTTGTGGACAAGGTAATGCGGCAGTGGAAGATATGCTTTTGCGTCTACATGCCGCTGCCCGGGCTTTATCGCAAGGGAGCGGATTACACGGTGGACAAAGAACGAATACTGCTTGGAATGTGTGGCGGTAAACGACTCTGTAAATTCACCATGAACATTGCTAGCGGCAACTACTCAGCTAGCGAGTGGTTGGCTAGATATGTGCTAGATTTATTTTTATTTAATAGCATTATCAAGAAACATCGGCGATGGCCACTTGATTCGCTTATGCGATCCAGATTCACGTACACTCTTGCAATCTTTAATAACGTGTCAGTGATCTTGCAGCGCGAGGGGCACTCCTGAAACGAACAGCGCAGCTCATGGCGTTCGAACTGAAAAGCGTCTTGCGCACCCGAGCATACTGTCGCTGATTTTGATTCCCCTCCCCGCTACAAGGCCGCTGACACGCTGCACGGTCGACGCTCGCGCGATATTAAAAAATGCAAGGGTGTACACGCAAACCGGTGACGAGAGATAGTGCAGTGTAAGAACTCAAGGTTTAAATACCCAAGAAACTAGTTGGTTGTTATTAATTTCGCCGTAAAAATTGCTACAAACGTTTCTGTTTTTCTACCGGGACATATCAGCCACAGTGGTCGAGCCCCTCACACCAACAGGATAAAACTATAGCCTCCGGGCTACCACGGTGATTATCAGTGGTTGTAACAAGTTGATGTGCGTACTAGTTCAGTAGGGACACCCATGACGAGACGTGAACAAGAATGCCATAACCCCGCTTCGCATTGCACGTAGACTTGTAAGTGAAATTGCTCTGCTGTGTCGGACCTGATGCGAAGCCGGGTAGCTGCAGTATTTGCGTGTCGTATTGTCAAGTCAGGTAAGCAGGCAGTATGCCATCTAAAAGCAACTAGTGTTTACTGCGGCATAAGTTACATTTCAAGGAAACGATGAGATGTCGCAAACACGCACCTTCCAAATGAAAGACAAGCTGACTGTGCATGCGATGCTCCGTTAATTAGCCAATTTAGGCATAGCAGTACAATCGTAAGGAGGAGTGTGAAATTTGAACAGAATGCTAAGCTACAACAGGCGCACACAATTAACAGAGGCAAAGTGTGTGTAAAAGCAACATGACATTTTGAAGATGACTGCGCATATCAAGCAAAAATGTATATGATCCGATGATTTGAGTCACTGATCAATATTTGTGCTCCAACGCATTAACACCGGCTATAACAAATGGTGCAGCGGGTTGACTGAACAGCTGGTGTGTGTGTGTTATGGAACTCCGATTCCAGGGGGTTTGCATCATACTAACATCTGAACCTGTCCTGTGTAGCTGGTAATCATACATGCCGACCTGATATACAGAAAACGAGAACCTTCCCCCCTGAGCCACTAGGAGTGTTAAGGAATGAACTGAATTGACTTTATTCTGCAACGAAGTTGCGAGGATGACCAAGCGTAAAAGCTGCAGGGTGCAGCTTCAGGGGAATCTGGCCACGTCATACACAGGACAGCTTCGTAGCGGTTGACCGAAGGTACGCGTTTTACATAACGCTTCGAGCAGAATGCCTGCTTCGATGCATGGTGTACAGTGAAATAGACAGACGGCACTGCGCCGATACCTGCGTCCCATTCACCGTCTTTGAAGGCTGCAGTTACAATACTAAAAATCTTGACCACCATTTTGTGCCAATATTCCTTGCTTTTAACTTTTCTCGTAACACCGTGGGTTCGAAAATTATTGCACGCCGAACGATAACGAAGATAGCAGGAACGCACCGGCTTCGTCCAAAAAAGGCGGCTGCGTACGCGACGTCTAACTGCTTGAGTAATGCATGTCACTATTGCCGCCTCGTGAAACGCAGCTGTTCGCATCGCGTGACTTCGTTTTTCATAAATGTATCGGGATTATCTGCAGTAACTTGACGTGTGTCACCGCACCGCCATCACCCCTTTGTTTAGTGTTCACCATGAACGGTTGCAAACTCGTTTTCCTATTGTACCATCCGCCCTGCCGCCTAACCTCTCGCAAGGCACATATTTTACAAGCAGCTTCGCTTAATGCAGTTTACGTAATAGCGCATAAAAAGGGACGAACGCTTACACACATTCTTTTTTTTTCAGTGACGGCCGCCACAAAATTGGGTGAATCACACTCACGAGGCACATGATGTATGCTGACAACTTCAGGTACCGGCACATCTTCGTGGTGCAGTCGGCGAAGGTTCTTGCTCATGCTCGCATGGCAGTCGTTTCCTGTAATGACTAGGCTTGGGCCTCGCAGTAGCTATCTTTTTTCCATCGCCAGAAAAAAAAAAGACTTGAGGAGCCGCGATGTTCAAAAACCGCTGGGCGTGCCCACTTACACTAACAGTGCCGCGGACAGCTGCTCTACTGAATTCGCCGCCTGGTGACAACTTCGGAAAGTAGACAGGAAATGCTAGCCCATGTGGCTTAACGCTTTTTATCAAGTTCCGGAGACCAAGTTTAGTGTCCGAGTCGATGAAATCTGGCAGTTCGTAAGTCCGTTGGAAGTTGCTCGTATGCGTGTGCGCCGAAGTAGCCAGCATTAACTTAGCTGTAGATTTGTAGGAATCTGATCGATTGACCGTTTACACTGCGAGAGAGAAGTTTAATGATACGAAATGCAGAGAGGTCGGCCTGAGGTAAATTCCTCTAGCCAGCTACTCGGCGTTGGGGGAAGGGGAAGAGGGAAAGAAGAGGCGCATGATGGGTGACGATGACAAGAGGAGGAGGATGTAAAACATATGACAAGCAATTTGGCATGCTCAAAGCCTACTGCCCAGGCCCGTACTTTTTAAAAAGGTCAGTAACGCCTGGATGACCTTGAAACTCGATTGAGCGTCTGGGCAAGGGTCTAAAATAACGTCCTCCGACAAAGGTGGGCTGTCGAGACGCGTAAGGTCATTGTTCAACTTTTGACGCTCTTGCACTTACTTAGGGTAGTCACAAAGCACATCACCTAAGTCTCATTCACATTGCACAAATCACAGTCTGGAGACTCGGTGCGTCGCATGCGGTGCACGTATTCGCGCGTAAACGATACCCCCAGCCTTAGTCTGTGCATACCAGACGCATACGACGAGGCCGATCCGTCTGTATACACATTCACTGAGAAGTCATATTCTTTCGACATATCTTGAAGTGTTAAATGTCTGAAGCCGACGGTAGGTATTGGAGATTTTTGAGAAATTCTGGGAATAGGTAGACGTACCTGTATTTTGGACATTACCCGTGGGGGCATACGTGGAAGGTTAGCAGGGGCAAAGTATGATGGTATGGCAGATTCTTGGCATTTAATGGCTCTTGAAAAAGTGGAGTCCGGTCTTATGTCGGGAAGTGTCGATAAGGGGTGGCGTCCATGACGGCACAGCAGTCGCAGGAATACTCGAAGTGGTTCGCATCGTAGATAGACAGGTAAAGGGGTGACGCGAGCCTCCTCAATTGTTCCGTAGGTTGTGGTGCAATGTGGAACACCGGAGACATATCTTCAGCATCTGTGCCTGGGCACTTTCCAGCGTACGCAAACATGACCGGCTCATACTTGATAAAACTGGCAGGCTATACCGAATGTATCCGACGTAGAGAGCCTGGTACAGACGGAGTAGCGAATGCTCAGATGGACCCCACTTCATCCCGGCCAGAAAGCAAAAAACAAGCGCAGTTAATTTTTTCCTTAACATTGCAACATGCTTCGACCATGAAACAGCGCGGTCAATGACAACGCTGAGGTATCTGTGGTGGGTCAAATATGGGATGGCATTGCCATTGATCATAATTGGATGCCAACACATGAGCTTCCGTGTGAATGCTATCGCAGCGCACTTAACTGGGGCCAGTTGCAGTCCTTGGCACTGCAGGTACTGAGACGTTAAAGAAACAGCTCGCTGCAATCTTGCACAAATTTGCGGTCGCGTGAGTGCGGACGCCCATATGCCTATGTCGTCGGCGTAGGTACTGATGCGTACTGTATCAGGAATTATTTCCGCAAGGCCAATAAAGGCATCATTGAAAAGAGTCGGGCTGAGCACTCCTCCTCGAGGCACTCCACGGACCACAACGTGTCTTCTCGTTTCGCCATCATTCGTGGACATGAATACTGTACGACCATTTAGGCAATTTTCAATCCACATGTAGAGACGGCCGCCGATGCCCAAATTACTGAGGGCATCAAGAACGGCTTCGTGCAGTACATTGTCATAGGCTCCTTTTATGTCTAAGAAAAATTCTCCTACAAGTCGGTGTCGCCTTTCTTCATGTTCGATCGTGGACACGAGATCAATGACCCCATCTATTGCAGACCGCCCACGTCTAAATCCGATCATCATTTCAGGATAAAGCTCATTCTTTTCCATGAACCATTCTAATCCAGTGAGCACCATCCATTCCATCACCTTACCGACACAGCTAGCTAAAGCTACTGGCCGGTAAGCTGACATTTCCTAAGGCGATTTTCCTGGCTTTAGGAGGGCCACCACACGGCTGGTTTTCAACTGCATCGGGACTGTACTGGATGACCACGTGGCGTTATATTGCGACAGCAGGACTTTCCGACCTTCCACACCAAGGTGGCACAGAGCAGTATATGAAATACCGTCAGGTCCAGGTGCAGAAGATCGTCTCAAAGCAGCAAGTGTAGCGTCCAACTCCGGCATCGTAAAAGGAAGGTCAAGACGAGCACCTTTAGGAGGGGGCACGGGTCGATCCAATGTTGGACATGTTGAAATACGGGTATGGGTGACTCTTTTACAGAAGTCTTCGGCAACCTGCACTTCCGTCAGAGATTGGTGAAGTGCTATAGAGCACGGAAAGGATGTTTTTGCTGAGGAGGAGGACGAAGGCTTCGTACTATCTGCCAGGTCCTAGAAAGTGGCTTTCCAGGATCCAGAGATGAACAGAAGGTCCTCCATCGTTGTTTTCCCATTTTTTGAAGGTGACGCCGTATTTTTCGTTGAGCTCGTCGACATAAGACAAGGTCTAATGACGATTGAGTTCACCTAACCTTCCTTTCCGCTCTACGACGGATGCGCCGAGCCGTTCATATTCAATATCAATCATCGTTCTGGATGTACGTGCACTGATAAACATTGTTGTATTCTGCACTGACGATGCAAAAATTTCTTCTATATCAGATAGTGAAGTGATGTCTCCGCAATGCTCTTCGACACATGTAGAGAATGTGGACCAATCAGTGCAGCGTACAGCAGATGCAGTTGATTGCACAAACCACTTCATCTGCACATACGTTGGTATATGATCACGCCCATGCGTTTCTATGTCCAATCACCAGCTGACTGAGGGCAGGAGGCTCTGAGATACAATAGTGAAGTCTAAGCAACTTCCATAGGTAGTGCTGCGGATGTAAGTGGGAGACCCATCGGCGATGACAGTCAGCTAGACCTTAAGTGTCTATGAAGTCCATCAAGTTCCTAGCCCGACAGTTCATTGCGGCACTTAACCAGTGAGGATGATGAGAATTGGAGTCTCCAATAACAACATGAGGGCCTGGGGAACGTTGCAACACAGTGGATAGGTAGGAGAGGCCAAGTTTTTGTCTAGGAGGTATGTAGGCGCCGATGATCGAAAACACAAGCAGTTTATATTTTAGTGCCACACACATTTATTCATTGCTGTTATGTGGAGTGATCGTGGGCCGAACAAACGTCATGATGCATGTCGCTGCGTATACACATTAACACTTTGCTCTTGTGTCCATCTTCACGTGACCAGAGCTTAACGCATCCAGAAAGGCGAAATTCCGACGTGAGATTTGGCTCACATAGCACGATCACTGGAAAGCGTTATTTGAAAACCCGTTGCCTAAAGTCAGACATGCGGCCGCATAGACCTCGAGCATTCCATTGCATTATAACAGAATGATGCATCTGTTCCAATGTCCAGTGTTTTATTGTGAGAGCCATGATTGCCACCCTTATTTTAGAGCCGCTAATAGCGGCTCCATAGCATCTAACGCCTTCACGACAGATGGTGCAGTTGGCGTTGCCAACCCGGAGAGCAATATACGCATAGTGTTTACTAGCTGTATAAGCATGTCTCTCACCTTTTCATTTCCGAACCTCTGATTGCCCTCCCGGCTATTGGGGAGCGCCGAAGGAGTATCTCCACCTGAAGCCCTTTGTGGTAGCGAAGGCCACTCTAGAGCCGAAGAGGTTGGACTCACGTTGGATGACGCTTCATTCCTTGACGGGCGCGGAGGTACTGGGGGAGGCGCATCTTGTGCGTGCTGGCCTTGCTCTCACTGTGGCCCGTTTTGCATCCAAGAACTCAAAGGAAGTGCCCCTTTCCCCTGGGACTTGCTCTGTGAGCGGCGACGCCGTTGCCGCAACCGGCGCCTTTTCTTACGGACGGAATCGGCAGCCTCCTTGTGCGTGGAGTTCCCTCTCACCATTTTTTTTCTCAGAATTTGTATCTGACCTGCCATTTTGGGACAGTCCTTGGATGTCGCTTTATGGGCTCCCCGCTCCCCCTTCCCTTAGTACAGGGTAGCCAATCGGGCTGTCCTGGTTAAGCCCCCTGCCTTTCATTGATCAAGAATGCGTGCAGGGGATATAAGCGGAGATAACGTTGAGATTTGCTGATCACACATGATGATAGATATGCTTTACAAGCTTTACAAAGGGCAAGTAGGGAAGTTTGCACGGTGACAGACGAAGTAGTAAGGTCAACTTTGTAAAACACGCTGACGCCGAAGTAGGCGGCGCCGAAAAGTTAGATTCATTCATAGTGAACTGTCGCACTATGTGATCTTTTTAGCGTTGCCAAGCATCTCTGTACGGGGACAGAGAGCACCACGTACAAGGTCGATCCACATAGGCGGCGAAGCTTCGGGCGAAAAGCGGTTCAGAACGAATTGTCACCGACATCAGCAAGGGTGGTTACGGGAGCAGCGATTGAAGCGCGACTGTGTTTGGAGGGAACAAACATTGGGAAAGAAAAAAAGCGTTTTATAATTAAAGAGAGACACAATTAGATTCATTCAACGAAAATAAAATTCCTAATCAGTTTTATATACTCATGACGATAAAGGAAGAGGGAACTCTATTTTACTTGATTATTATCAATAAATACCTTTTTTCAGCGCCCACCGTAAGAGCGCCCATCGATAGCGGCGGGCTTTGACGCCGCTATCACTTGCAATGCAAAGCAGCTGTTGTAGTGTGCAGAAAGGCGCGCTTGTAAAGTTCACCTGTTACAATACGCCCCCGTCAAATGTTGTGTTGTTTTGCTTGTCGACGTTTGCATAAATTTAGTGACGCGGGTAGTTTCATTGTTTCTTAACTTGTGCAGTCATAAGTAGTGAGTTGCGACCACCAGATACATTAGTTGTTTTCGTGCGACAGCGCTGGCCGACGGGCTTGGCGTCCAACGAAAGGACGAGCACTCTACGCCCAAAGCGTTCGTCGGCCTCGAAAGAAAGTATGTTCTGTGCAGGGATGCGATTTCGGCACCCGTACGGGTGACCTTTTCCTGCATCGGTTTCCGCGCTGAAAGCTCGGAACGCCCATCAAGTCGAGTGTCGGGGCATTTGAATATACAGCTGTAATGGCAGGTCTCCGAAAACAAATTTCGCGCCTTTGGGAACAAAATGACGTCCCTTCTGTTTTTAACAAATATGACGTCACATTATTTTTTCTTCCACCGGAAGTGTTCCCTCCTCACGCAGACGGCGCTAAGCCCCACGAACAGCCAATGAACGGAAGCCGGTGAACGGAAGCCGGTGAACGGAATAGCCATTATCAGCTTCGTTTTGAAAGGAGGAAGAAATTGACAGGACCTGGTACGTTACATTCATTGGTAAATAAACAAGGTAGATAGATGTTTTAAGGAAGGGGGAAAATATTAAGGACACAGAAAAAATGATGGACTGATAAATATCAATAGATTGCTTGATTAGATCAAGCTGGCGAGCTAACTATTTGTTAAGGCTATTTAGTGGGCTAGTTGGTACGGATTATTGATTCTCGATACCGAATATCGATACCGATAATTGTTCTGATTAGTGGGTGTCGCCCTCTCATCCTTGCCTTTTAGCGCTGTTATTCTTTCACATTTTGTTGCCGCGGCGGCCGCATTTCGATGTAGGCGAAATGCAAAAACGCCCGTGTGCTTGCGTTGTAGTGCACGTTAAAGAATCCCAGGTGGTCAAAATTATTCCGTAGCCCTCCACTACGGAGTGTCTCATAATCAGAACTGGTTTTGGCACATAAAACCCCAGAAAGAAGAAGGGAATGCGAATAAATTATCACCATCACCGATGGCGTAGCTCTGCGGCGAGATCAAATCATTTCGCTACTTTCTGAAGATCCAGGGCTTTATCTCGAACAGCGCGGTGGCGCCGACATGCTAAAAGGGCAGAAATGAACATTGCTTCTATCAAAAACTGCGCCTTTGTCGCATTATATCTCCTATTATCCCGCTGTACTTGCAAAGCTTCGGGCAAGACGATCACAATGTGCGGCTTCGACCACTGCACCCATCCACGCATCAGTGATACCACGTGGCCGACCGTGATCAGAATTCATAGGAAATAAGGAAGCACAAAGGCAATAATACCACGAAGAAGTCATATTAAATATACTGTGGTAAATAATCGACGTTAGTTCTAAGAATATCGTAATGTTGCTAATGGAAACCCTCGCGAGTGACACTATAGCGCACGTATATGAAAACAGTAACATCTAATATGACGTTAAAGAGACGACAAACTAAAAATTTTGTCTTTATTCAATATTGCAGCCGTGTCGTTTAAAACAGGCAGCGCGCACGCAAAAGACATGAAACATTCCTTATGCAAATTTATTGCTTCATGAAAGTAAGTAAACCAGCGCATTTTATGTCTTGAGGTTCGTATGCCAATGATAAAAAAAAAAACAACAGACAGTATCTTTTTGTTTTTCGTTTGTTTTTGACCCGCATTTGTGTTTCTTAGTAGTTGCCGTGCAAAAATGGAGACTAAAAATCAAAAAGGAGGCACTCGTTTCTTGCGTTATCCGAGCAGCTGCACATACATTGCAATCGCATGCTATAGGTGACATACATTGCAATCGCATGCTACCTGTGGCGTAAAGGACCGCCTGTTGATATTTCAGTTACAAAACCAGCATGAGGCGACCAAGACCGGCTAAGCCTTAATCGCTTCACTCAAACACCAACAGTTGAAGCTTCTCCCGTATACCCCATCGGTATCGAGAGCAATTAACCCAGAATCTCTGCTGGTTGCTACGTATTATTCTAGGCATTCACATGGCAGAGTTAATGCTACTGCATTCAAAACAAAGATAAGGGCTCCCAGTATTTCCCGACTATACCGGTTCTACAAGTACCAGCAGTGTTACGCGCATTTTTTATCGCAAATTCGGCTAGTTTCGCCTCTTTTACGACAGGACTCCAATCAATAACTACGCCAAGAGCAAGGAGGCTCTAACGGCTGCATTAAGGCTTCAGCATCCCTTGTGGGGCACCTTACTCTATTAGTGTAGCCCATTTCCTGCTTTAACCGATATTCATAGCACTGACGGAGCACTAGGAACAGTCGCAAATGCTGGCAAGACGTTGAAGCGCGGGCTACACTCTTCCTCGTTGTCGTAGTAGCCGCTGAACTCTGGGCGCTCCAGTCTTGGTTCTCCGCCGGACGATTGCTGCCGGAAGGGCGCAGCGGTGGTAACCTCGCTGAACGCGTCTCGGGTCACTTCGGTGCTGGCCATTTCAAATGATGTTTTGGTCGTGACCGATAGAGAGTCCATTCGCGTCGTGCTCGAGACGATATATACCCTGTGAATGAACATGCCAACAGCTTAAAACATCAAATTTTTATATAAAGATTAATGAAATAAATCCTTATATTTCACGCACCAAACCCACTATATGATTATGAGGCACGCAGTAGTGGGGGACCAACTGGGATTAATTAAGGAGCAGCTAAACCTAAGTACGAGCCGCATGGACCCACGACCTGGAGCGCAGCAGCGGAACGTCATAGCCACTGCGCTACCGCGACAGATGACTTTGAAATTATAACATAGAAGTTTACACAATTGAAGTTAAAAAGTTACAGTAACAAAACAAAAGATGTGGTAAGTCCAAAACATTCTGCTGTATAAAAAAGTATGCCCGTCTATGCGTTACAGGCATCCCGTACACAAAAACGAAATCTTAAAGCTCCCGAAAACATGAAATAATTTTTCGTATCCATTTACTTATCACGGCAACAATTTCACGCTGGTTAGGTAGCTCAAACGAGTCATAAGATTTTATCCGACTTAGACGCTACACACTTATCGTAAAACAGGCTCGCAATGAAAAACATATGAAGTAAAGTAAATGATCGGAGGAAAACTTCATTGGACACACGAGCATCTTGCTCAGAGCCATGAACCAAACTGCTCGTGAAAGCGTCGATGTTTTATTGCCGAGAACAAAGGTGAGTGAGGGTGCAAGGCGCCCATAGACTAGTAAAATCATGTTTACATGTTTGCGCTCTTGGCTGCCGACAATTGTTGCCAGTCCGAATGAGACTTCTGCTGATACAAGAGTGTAATAATGCACATGTGTAGTTTTGATTTACATCTATCTCGGATTCATTTCTCATATGTGCATAAGTTATACGTTCCTTCGATTGAGGAAAATGTACGTATCAGTTTGTGCGCATTACATAATATGCATGCTTGGGCAGCACACGTACACACAAAACACGCGAAAGAATACAGGGCAAGTGCAGGTCCTTCTTCATTACATATGTTTCTAACGAAAGTCGCAACAAATCGCTTGCGCCTGTCTTCCTGTACCGCTGTAGTTTCATCTTTTTTTCATGTTAACTGTGCTAATAAAATCCGACTCATCAAGCTTCATCGATAGCTTTCACGAGAAGTCGCAGACACAGCTTATCACCAAATAGACGCACCAGCATGACGGCTACCATGACGTCAGCGCGAGCCATCTATATCGTGTGGAAACACAGGCGACACACAGACGCTCGTAAACCGACAAATGTCGCAGCGGTTCGAGGGTCACGCGAGACAGTTGTCTTCATTCGTATCATTCAGCATTTGAGCAGTGCTCGCGCGTGTGGCGACAAAAACATTTATTAAGCTCACCCGTTTCCTTCCGACTGAGGCTGACCAGACAGCAAGTTGGAGCAGTTGACGTTGCCGTTCCCGGAATTACTCTTGCTCATGGCCGCGGTAATTTGGTTCACTGAAAGGTGGTAAAAAAGAAAAGGCTTTTGGAAGTTGTTTGCCCCGGTGGAATGAATTTCCGGTCATTTTGAGTTAGAAGGTGAATATTTAAGCCCGGACACACTTAGAATGATGACAGTACTATTACAATTAATTTAAACGCGAACAAACCAACAACAGCTGGAGTGCTTCCTCACTTTCGTAGGTTCACCTGCCTTTGCAATAGTGACCTAATTGAAACTGTAAAATACACATTTGTAACTACACCAGGTTATAAACCGGCTATAGATTACCTATATCTAGCAGCCTAGCCCCGGTGTTGTGATTTAGTTCAGTTTCGGTTTCGCTGTAGTTTCTGTCCCCCGAGAAGAGGCGTTGTATATACGTTTCGGCTGTGTATATATTCCTGCTTACTTCTGAATAAAGGGCTGGTTCCAGTGTAAGTCTAGGACTGCTCGCAGACGCTCTTCAATTATAACACCCGGAGCCGTTTGAAAATTCTGTTTGTAATCGAAGAGTCTTACATTAAGTACCCAAGCGTTGGCGGACACCAACGCTATTGTAGGCCCTTTGCGTACTGACGTGAAATTTAAAAAATCGGGCTGAGAAGGTTGGTAGCTGAAACCGCATGCAATGAAAACATGGTATAGTGTTATCGCTTATATATTCGCAACAGCACTGCCTACGCGCCTTACTTTAGTATCATTGTGTAGAGAGTAAAAAAGTTGTCGCAGTTTCACCTGAAAGGTGAAGCATCAATTGCGATAGCAAATTTGTAGAGAGATATACGGAGTAATGATATTAGCTTTATCAGCTGTATAAACTTGGACATGCAGCAGCACCGGCAACGCGCCGAACTGTTGTCGACGCCGTCGGCATTTTGCCCGCGTTCGCTCAAAATGCGTGCGGCGTTGGTGACTGTTGCCGGAGCCTCTGATATAAATAGGCACTTGGTGCCGCAGCTAAACGTCGCCTCCCTTCCCTCCCCCTTCCCCCCCTCCCCCACGGCCTCTCGCGCATCGGAAGAAGGCGCGTTTGCTCTACATATATGGTGATTGTAAAGGAGGAAAGAGACGCCTACTTCTGCAGCCCTTAAGGAAGCACGGCGCAGAACGCGCGTTTGTTCTCCGCCGTGCGTTCACTCCCCGTGAAAGAGCGCGTCCCTCGCGCCCTTTCACTCGCACATACAGCGTTCGGCGGCGCGCGGCCACGATTTCATCTCCATTGACGTCATACGGAACCTCACGGCGACGGCGACGGCGACGGCGACGGCGACGCCGACGGCGACGGCGACGCCGACGGCAGAAATCTGCTTTTGAGTGTCCATATAATTGCTATCGCAATAAAAAAAGTTCACCGATGATTACGATTCCCTAATGCGAGGAGGAGAAAAACAAGAAGTGAGGGTGGAGATGGAAGACCAGCGAAGCTGTACTATGTTGGGAATTATGTATTTCCAATTATGACCATTAAGATGTGATGGTGTAATTGGATATTTGAACTATTAAAGAACGAGAAATATATATGATCCGGTGGTTTTCATTTATTTAGTGACCACAGGTACCATGGCCTTATGGTAGCTACAGTACACCGCCATAGGGTGTACGGCAAAGGTTGGCAAGTTCTTCATAAACACGTCATCAACGCCTCGCGCGTTCGGTGCGAACGCGGGCAAAACGCCGCCGCCGTCGACAACAGTTGTGCGCATTGTTTGTGTGACCGCACACAACCGCTGTGAAAACGCTGGCTACGTGACGAACGGCTAAACGCCGTTGACGACACTGTTAGGTGAGAGGTGGGCGAGAGCCCATGGAGAGAGTCGGCGGCAGAGGCCGGCAGGGCTGCGCGCATGCGCCGCAGTGGGAGCGCGGGCACGCACAGTAGTAGTATAGTAGTGGTGGTTTATTAAGGAAAATGACGCTTATTTTATTAGCTGCCCAATAGGGAGCACGGCGCAGCGTCAGGGGAAGAGGAAGTGGGAGATGAAGATGTGAGGAAGGGAAGAGAAGAGAAGGAGAATTAGCAGTAGTCTCATCCGATCACGGAGGAGGTCGGTGATGAAGGCGATGGCCTGCTGGGGGCGAGCGCTTAGCGATGGGCGGTGATCCCGTTCGACTCCACAAACTCAAAGAGGCTATGGAGAGCTCGGAGGTGGGGAGACGATGGGAACAGGAGGTCGCTGGTTGTCGCAGCAGGTAGACCCTGTTGTCTGTAGGCAGTGATGACTTTTGAGCGGTCCTGTGCCAGGGGCAAGCACAGAGAAGGTGTTCGAGGGTCTCGGGGTCACCGCAACTTTCGCAGGCCGGTGTGCTGGAGCGTCCCTTGGCGTGCAGCCGGGCCGCCGTCCAGACACAGCCCGTGCGCAGTCGAAGCAACGTTGCGCTACAGTGTAGTTGCGCGTTTCGTCCTGGTACGGCCATGCTCTGGAAGTAGCCTGGGACCCGTGCCGCTTGCCACTCTGGCATCCGGATGAACGGTTACGAGCAGTTTTATTGCGATAGCAATTAAGTGGATTTGCCGTCGTCGTCGCCGTCGTCGTCGCCGTGAGGTTCCCTATGACGTCAACGGCGATGAAATCGTCGCCGCGCTCCGGACGCTTATGTGCGAGCGAAAGGGCGCGAGAGACGCGCGCTTTCACAGGGAGCGAACGCACGTCGAAGAGCAAACGCGCTTTCTGCGCCGTGCTCCCTGAAGGGCTGCAGAATTAAGCGTCTCTTTCCTCCTTCCCATATATAGAGAGCAAACGCGACTTTTTCCGTCGCGCAAAAGGTTGTGGGGGGACGGGAGGGAGAGAGAGAGAGAGGGGAGGCGACGTTTAGCTGCGGCACCAAATGCGTATTTATATAAGAACGCCGCGCGCGTTCAGTGGGAGCGCGGGCAAAACGCCGACGGCGTCGACAACAGTTCTGCGCGTTGCTGGTGCTGCTGCATGTGCAAGCTTATACAGCTGATGAAACTACTATCCTTACTCCGTATAGCTAGCTCTCTGCTAATTTGCTATCGCAATTGATGCTTCGTCTTTCGGGTGAAACTGCGACAATTTTTTTTCAGGCACTGCCTCGATGCCTTCCTCGCCCACCGCTCCCCCTCCACTGGGAAGTCGCGTTTGCTAAAATTAAAATTAAATTATGGGGTTTTACGTGCCAAAACCACGATCTGATTATGAGGCACGCCGTAGTGGGGGACTCCAGAAATTTGGACAACTTGGGGTTCTTTAACGTGCACCTAAATCTAAGCACACGGGTGTTTTCGCATTTCACCCTCATCGAAATGTGGCTGCCGTGCCCGGGATTCGATCCCGCGACCTCGTGCTCAGCAGCCCAACACCATAGCCACTTAGCAACCACGGCGGGTTATCCACTGTGCGTTCGCTCCCCGTGAAAATGTGCGTCCCTCGCCTTCGCGCGCTTTCACTCGCACATAAGTCACGTTTGCTCTCCGCCGTGCGTTCGCTCTCCGTGAAAACGCGCGTCCCTCGCCCTCACACGCTTTCACTTGCACATAAGTCGCGTTAGCTCTCCGCCAGGCGTTCGCTCCCCTCGCCCTTGTTCGCTTTCACTCACCCATACAGCATACGGCCAATTAGGGTTTTTTTTCTATTGCCGGACGCGACGATCGAAATGTGAGCCCTTAACAGCTTCGCTGTAAAAGTGCGCATCAGTTTACACATCATATAGTTTTTCAACAAGTCCTGTTTCTTTTAAAAAGCGCACTAACGCTTTAAAAGCAGTCCATGCCGACGTCGCGGCTGGGCCAGGGTCCAAGAATTCGGGCTTCCGTAAGGGGACGTCTGTCAGTCTTGTAGAGCGTGGTGCGGAAGACGTCCCTTTGTGCAATAAAACTACGACAATCACACAGAAGGTGCGGTATCGTCTCTCTGCATCCGCAAACTTCACAATCTCGACTTTTGGCCATTCCGATAAGGTAGGAGTACGCATTAGCAAAACCTACTCCAAGCCATAGGCGACAAATGAGAGTTACCTCCCGTCGTGGTAAGCCATATGGAAGGCGGAGCTTCATATCAGGATCCAGGGAATAAATATGCTGGTTTGTAGAGTCTGCTGAATTTTATTGATATAACGTAAGCTCGCGAGCAAGCGTACGGAGCTGTCCCGCTGCGTCTGTTCTGGACATAGGGATAGTGACGCAATCGGAACTGCTATGTGAATATCGAGCGGCTGCGTCTGCTTGCTCGTTTCCAAGGATACCACAGTGACTTGGCAACCACTGAAATATGATGTCATGTCGCTTGTCAACTGCCCGATGGTGAATTTCTCGTGTGTCCGCGACAAGTCGTTCGTGGGGTCCACGGCGTAATGCAGAGAGCAAACTCTGGAGGGCGGCTTTGGAATCGCAGAAGATGGACCATTTCTGGGGCGTTTCCCGATCGATCAATTAAATTGATGCGCGCAGAGCTGCAAGTTCGACAGCCGTCGTCGATGTCAGGTGCGATGTCCTCAATGTTTTCACTGTTGATCTTGCTGGGACAAATACTGCAGTACATGACCGACCCATCAGTGTAAACATGTAAGCGGTCACTGTGGACCTCGTGGAGTAGCAATAATGCTGCCTGCTTCAATGCTGCTGACGGCATTTGTGCCTTTTTCTTGATGCCTGGAATGGTAAGGCATACTCGAGGTGAATGTAGAGACCACAGTGGCAACGAAGGCCATGCTGCTGGGACGTAATTCGATGGCAGGGGTGCTCTGTAAGTAGTCAGAAGACGGCTAAAAGTCGTATGCGGCCTAGTTGTTTGCAGCGAAGCAAGTTGGTGAAAGAGCATGAAACGAATAACGGTACCCTTGCGACATGCCGAATGTGCACTCTTAGAGCGTCGACCGCAATGTACGTTGATATAGGGTGGTCACGCGCTATGGCGATTGTGGCTGCAGTGGATGCACACTTAGGCAGGCCGAGGCACGTCCGAAGAACTCCGGCTTGTATACTATGGAGTGTGCGAAGGTTCGTTTTACTAGTGTTACTCAGCACAGGCAGGCTGTACGTATCTTAAGACGTCCATGAATAATGCACGGTACAGCTGTATCATCGATTGTACAGATGCGCCCCAAGACTTTCCGCCGACAAACTTGAATATATGAGCTATTGCAGTCCACCTCTTTTCGATATATGAAATATGTGGCGTCCAAGACAAATCATGGTCGATGATGACTCGAAGGAAAGGGCGCTTTGTTTCGTAAGCAATTGTCCATTTATGCATATAACATACGAAGTCATTGTTTTGCGTGTAAATGCGACTAATCGGCATTTTTCTGAGGATAGTTCAAGGTCTTTAATATGCAGGTAAGACAACGTTTGTGTGAGTGCCTTCTGCAGTCTCGCTCGTATCTGCGGATGTGTCAGGCCGGACACCATAGATGGATATCTGGACCATCCTTGGTAATGATCGAACGAGGCCTAACAGTGCTGTTGAAGAGCATGGGGCTTAATACTCGGCCTTGCGGTACATCTTTGCTGGTTAAATGGAGGGATGTCATTCCATCCTCTGTAAGCACGAAGAAGGATCTATCCTCCAAATCGCTATGAATCCAGCGCAGGGCAAGGCCACCAATGCCCACATCGGTCAATGCCTTGAGGATTGCTTGGTGTGCTACATTATCATATGCGCCTTTGACATCAAGAAACATTACCACCGTTATAAGTATGGAGCGAATGCCTAGCTAATCGGTAGATCACGAGAGCAAGCGCGTGGGTGACACGTGGGCGCGATTACAGCAGCCGCCGCAGACAGACCTCCACTCACGCAGCACCTGTTTCCACACACACGACGCACGCTACTCTGGCGCCATCTCGCAGCCATCATGGCCGCAAAGCCCGTCTTGCGCTGCACTACGCTTTTCCTCTCACGCTTTCATGATACTCTCCTCCTCCGCTTAGATGGATAGCTACCGGAAATTGCGTGGAATACGTATCCTAAGAATTGACGATCGCATTAAAACTTGAGATTGATGGTGCCTGGAGAAGCTATGAAAATGAAGTCGAAGAGGTACGATTGTAGGTGTACAACGTAGGGCGTCGGAAAGCGACGGAGGTGATACAGGGATCGTCGAAGTTATGTGCTCCAGGTTTGGCATCGAAAAGTGAGTTGCTTGGCTTAGAGTTTGACTGGGGTTTACCATGAGCTTGTTGCATCTCATGACGAGCGAAATATAAAATATATAAAAAAGTTAGCGTAGCTTGCACTCGAGGTGCAATGCTAAAGAGACAGTGGAGCTGATGGGCGCCTAGCTAGTCCTGGCTTTTGGGCTAGGCTAAGCACTACCAAGTCATCCCCAGCATTTTCCGGAACTTATTGATGATTGATCGATTATCGATTAGCTTTGATTGGCTATCAATTGGCTATCGATGACTGACTCAGGTTAAGTTGTCCCAACCATGCTTATCTAGACTTAGCTAGGCTGAGCTTCGCTAGTTCGCAGGAGTATGTGTCATTGCACTTGGACCCTTTCTAAGCACAACCGCCAGGATAGGCCCACGTCCTAATTTTTTTTGCTGTTACCGCGCTACAAATTACGGCCGGCTTAAATAGCTCCGCTGTTAAAAATGTTCTATTCTCCCTGTTATGGACTTCCACAAAAAAGTCACAGGCCTGCGCGGCACACGCAGCACAGTCACAGCGTAAGCTGGTGGAGCGTCTTAAGAGTAGCAATTTCGGCATCACGCACAACAGGGTCTTCGCGGAAAAGTCTCTTCGCCTCCGAGAGAGATCTCAACTGTCCACCCGGCGTCAACGGCGAGCTGCGGTTTGTAGTGCTGTCTGCACAGCAGTCTGCTGAGCCCGATGATGCTTCGTTATAGCCGCGCACGTAACTCTACGATTCGCTTCTCCAGCAGCGGTTCGTACCTTGCGAGGAGACGCCATAACGTGTACCGAAGAGGTACCCAGAATACGTGGCGCACATCTCACATCGGGATCGCGTTTATTGCGCGCCTCGTCTGAATCGCATCTCGTCGTCTGCGCATGTGCATGCGGCTTTTGCAGGCGCCTTAACTAGATGGCACCACCATACTGGCAGAGACTTGGATCGTCCGTGCCTGCGCGCCTGCCTAGGGCGCGTTTATAGGGGCTTTTTTAGACACCGATAGCAAGCGCTTGCGTGGCTCAGTGGTAAAGTATCCGACTCCCACGCAGCAGGCCTGGGTTCAATGCCGGCGGAAACCGGGTACTTTTTTTCGTATTTCGGGCGATAGCGGTTACGCGGCCGCGAACAACAACGAGAACCGATACGGCTATTAGAATGAGCCCATAACAGCTTACGCAGTAAAAGCAAGCGCTGCGCGTCGTGACAGGGAACGTCACATTGTTGAGAGTGCGAAGACGGGAGGAGCGCTAGTTTATGTCGCATGTTTGCATTGTATCTGAACTCTTGGCCTCGGTGACAAATATAAATATGTATACAGAGATACCAGACTGTGCTTTGTCATCTATAGCAGGACCACGGGAGGTCAATAGAAATTCAAAAGGAGTCAACGAGGATAGTACAAGAGCCGCTCATTCCCCAAATGGCGGAGCAAAAGAAACGTCGTGGTCGGTCGGTAGCTGGTGAAACTCAGGCCCCTATGGGACGTGTAGGTGACCGCCCCTTAAGCTAACTACCTATACTAGGTTTCATACGTACCAGGCTACGCTATGAAGTCTAGAGAAGATTCTCTGGTCGCCTCCACGACCAAAAAATAGTTCGTCACATATATGAAATAAATATATAGGCATGCGCATCACAAATTTCGATGTAAAATTTAGGGTTATACTTTTATGTAGCAAAAGATGACGTATTCATTACACGACAGGCGTCGGAAGCTGAATCCTATTTACCACCAAACGAGCGGAGTGACGTATTTCTGCGACAGGCGGCCACAACGCATCATCTGCACTCGCGACCAAAACAGTGCGCCGCATACCGGAAGCACGAAGGTGCTCAAATAACGCGTAATTTCATATATAAACTCGCGTCAACAAGTTATAATTGTAATATAACAAACAGTTTATTGTTTAGAAAGCGTCGCAGATTAAGAGCACCTGCACTGGGAAACGCGCGGAGTGATCCATTGTATGGCCGCACTACTTGCGTAGCGTTCGCAGAGCTGCCTGCTATGTATAAAAGTGACTATAGCTGTGTCTAGACGCAATGTTTTATGCGTGGCATAGAATATTTGCGACTCGGACTACTAAACTTATCTAGATGGGTGATTACAAGACGAGGCAATTGCGGCAAAATGAACTTTTGGAGTTTTTCGTCCCATATATCTACAGGCAGAGCGCTATGAGGGACGCTGTAGCTGAAGGCACCAAAATAGACAACCTCAGAGATATCGTTAAGCGACCACTTCCGCATGCAATCCCAATATAAAGGCGTTGGTTGCAGACGGGAGTAGATCCCGCGCTTTCGTGCTCGGCACAAGTTCGCCGCAGACGCTGAGCCCCCATCGCCGAAGGTTTGAGCCTTAAATGCACACACAATCACAGGCGTCACAGCGTACCCTTTAATTTAGTCTGACCGCGATGCTAGCCTTGTAGCTCAAACATAGCATCCCCTTTATTGGAATGATTTTGCAAGAAATTCAAGTCTGGAACGCAGATAATAATCATTATCTAAGAGAATTCCAAGTCCCGTAAATAGATCTTCAATCAGTTTAGTGCGTACTTAGCCAAAAGAGGTTTTGCTGTTTTCAGCAAAACAAGTGGCATTGTGTTACAATTATTATAACAGGGTTATATTGACGGATAGCTCTCGTCAAAGTCGGCGTTCTAAGTCCGTGTAGGTCATCTAAAATAGAGGAAGAAAACCGGTATTGGTTTTCGTGCAATTCAAACCTCAGTAGATTCAGCATTTTAGCGTTGTGATGGTTCACAAATTCAGTACAAGAAGCGAGAATATGGATCATCCTCTGCTGTTTCCCAGGCAGTATTATCTCTTGAAAGAGCCAACAAATGTCCGCAGAACTCGGTAATACCATGCGATATTCTAAAGTGAAAATGCAAGACATACGAAGCACTTAGTAACGTTTATACGGACATCTGAGCCCCGAAATATCCCCAAGAAGGCTCCAACAGACGAAGCCGCAAGGCAAGTGCATGAGAACATAACATGGGACTCCATATATGTCCTGAGGTACGCTGTGTGTTTTAAGGTGACTTGCAGCCTTTGGCTGAAGAGAAACATAGATTGATCGAAATTAAAGCCATTCCTTCACCATTTGCGACTAGACAGTATAACGGTACAAAATACGCTCTGCATGAATTTATGGCACTGGTAGTTCTCAGTTTAGTAAGGGCATTTATTACGCACATCTCCTTCATCTGTATATTATCATCTTCATCCTCACACTTTTACCTATCCTTCTCTTCCCCTGCATATGTGATCATCATCATCGAGTGTGTGCAGCGCTGGTTCGCTGACGAGGTCCCGAACCGAATAAACATCGTCCCAACCGAGACGTCACAAGTGGTGGATGTTGTGTCGGTGGCGGCAGGCGGGGGGCCCGGCGTCCAGAGAGCGCGCGGCGAACGCCCGGCTCGCCGACACGGGAGGGAAGAGAACGCTGCTGGTTCACGGGAAACCCAAACGCAGACTCGGCCGACCAGCGGCCGTTTATTCCTCGAAGACTCGCCCCAACAGGTGCCATCCTCTGATTGGTTCCGCACACACACGTGAGCGGACGTGCAGAGACATCTGGCCGAACTAGTGCATAACATATTCAAACATCATTGCGCTAGCTCCCACAGAGGGCAACATCCATATACCACAGTGGAGTGTGATCTTCGGTCGTACGTGCTCTGGCCGTCCGGTCTGCCTCCTGGATCTTCGTTCAGGTTGCCGCTTGCGCCAACCATCAGCGGACATGCCGCAGGACGTGCAGCCTGGAGCCCCTATTGCCACCATTCCGACATCGCAAGTCACCCCTTCCTTTATCTTCAACAGCCCCCAGCGTGACCCCCATCTCTTCGCGGGTCTTCACGGAGAGGATGTGGAAGACTGGCTAGACGATTATGAGCGAGTCAGTTCTGCCAATCAGTGGGATGATGTTCATAAACTCCGCCATGTCTCTTTCTATCTGTCTGGTGTGGCGAAGACGTGGTTCTTTAACCACGAGGTCCACTTGACCTAATTATGACGCGACTTAATCATGACTTCGCCGATGAGGAAGTTCAATGTCATTTACTAGCATGTGCAAGACATGATTGTGGAAAGCATCAGTTGATAATTGATAAGCGATCTAATGGCATTTGGCCACAGCCCTGTAAGCCTAAAAGCTGTCTTCAGTTCATGGTCAACAGGCCTGCGCCATTCAAATGCGCCACTAATAACCACGTATTGACAAAAATTATAGGGCGCACGGGTTCGGGTATTTCACCGCTTAGGGGCAGGGACTGCGAAAACGAAGCACAGCTTTCATTAGAGACTAATGCAGAGGGAACGAGAACACGCAAAGACAGTTCAAGTTATGGCGCCATTGATTGCTCAAACAGAGGAAAAAAAAAACATACTTGTGTTCATTTCCTCCTTCTCGGGATTGCCGGTTCCTTCATGATTGGCATGATTTCCGGCTCGTGAGCTCTCTACACGGTTTATTGCAATGCATAAACTCTGAAAGGAAATAATTGTAACAGCTATTTAACATATTCACACACAAAGATTATATATATGCAGGTAGTTTCACGTAACTTCAACCAAGGATTAAAAAAAAGAGAACACCGAGGACACCTGAGCACTTTTATAAGTTGTGAATGCGAAAGCATTATTTGTCCAATTGAACGCCGCCCAGCGATCCTTCGAGTTATGAACTCATCGCGGGCAAGCGAGCGCTTTGAGATGCTTGGCCAACGCCTCCTAGATAGCATAATGTCGGTGCACTTCGATTCGTGACGTCATGTATACCTTGCTCGACTGCCATGGAATCTAATGTGGCACTCCCGAGTAAGCCACGGTGATTTTGGCGTCACCGCTTTCATCAAACCGGGCTTGGTAACGGAAATTCCGGTTCAAGCAGCATGATGTCATAAAGCAGAGTGCACAGGCCTGCTATTCTAGAAGGCGCTGGTTTAGCCTTGTTGGTAAGACACTCGGCTTTTGATGGTGGGGTCACAGGTTCGAAAACTCACTGCGGCCATCGTTTTTCCTTGCGAATTTATTTAGTTTTGTTAATGCGATTATTTCTTTATAGCGATTACCGAGGCGAAGTTAGAACGCACGCGAGAGCTTGCACGGATAACACAGGCTGCCGAGAGCGAGGGTGACGTGGCGTCGCGACGATGACCGCTCCCCTACCGCAACACCTGGCGTGCCATCGCAGCAGGAGGTGTTCCCTTTCGCCCGCTCTCCTCCATCGAGGTGCGCACGTGACGTGGAGTCGCAGCCAATGGGAATTTAGGTGCCGCTTCGTTGCTACAGACGCCGGCTTTTTCGCTCAATGGCCCGTTTGATCCTTTCGCATAGAAATAAATGGTTAACGGCAGCTAGGCGAAACCAACGACTTAAGGTTCCGTCAAGTGGCGCTCCTCAAAATATTTTTTATATTCCTGCCTAATTAGTTAATTAACTGAGATCATTTATTAAAAAAATAATTTTCCCTTTAGAGCCAAGTGCGGTTTGTTACACGCTGTAGAAGGGGTTCAGAAACAACCAATCCGGTTTTTTGTGGCAACGTACATGCTGCGTTGTGAATCTTTTCGGCGTTTAAAGAAACCCACACGAACATCAGGATAACAACGCATCCTTTTAAGGCGAAGCTTTCTTTGGCCCCTTTCCCGATTTTGGCATGGCGTCTGGGCTGTTGGGTCGGGCGCTATCTCGGCGGATACGCGAAGTGGCTCGTATAGCCCTTGTATACTGACCAAGCATGCGCACCTTTGTTGTGCGTAACAAAACATAACTTCCTACTTAATATCTTAACATATAAAGCCGGCTGACAGGCTGAAGGCACACTGATCTGTTAATGGAATGGCGAATTATATTTAGCGTCTTCTTTCATTTACTTTATTTTCTTTGATTGCGCCACTAAATATGGGCCATGGCGTGCGTGCCCAGTCTTGGACAATCCTCCAGAATGGACATATCTCACTACGATTGCTGCATAAAACCCGTACATATAATGTCGGCTCACAGATACCTCTAAAGCACAGTGGTCCGTTAATAGTATATTGATTTATATTCCACGGATTCTTTTATTTATTTAATTTTCTTTGAGTTAGCCATTAGGTATGTGTCACTGCGGGTGTGCCCTATTCTTGGCCAATCCTGCAGGGTGGGTATATCCCACGGTCACGCAAGAGGTGCAGAATCCCTAGATGTTTCTCGATACGTACTTGTCGTACTTTTCTGTGCATACACCTGTCATCTCGATACTTGCTTCAACAAGCATCGTAGTACATTGCCTTCGTATACGTCACACACTGTGCATCCGCCCGATTTTGAGTTTGCATTTCGGCAGAGCTTGTGAACGACGCAGAGCATAATGGGGCGCTCGACTCTGTTGCGCTCCCTATGCTGTTTTCCCCGCGTGGTTACCGTACCTCCTGTAATCCGGCTTCACCGCGTATCTAAGTGCCGGAGGCGGTCGGTGTAGTTGCAGGATAGTACGAGAGATGGCGCGAGTGTTGCGCTTTTAACGCCACTTAACGGCGGGGTTACTAGGGTGCAAAAGGGAGTAGCCTCTCCCTCTTTGGTTTGGGGTCGCGTGTGCGTCGGCACGCTGTGTGGGACCGTCTTGCGAGGCACCGTGCTGGACGAACTCGATCGTTCGAACGCACCACCGTTCGCGTGACTGTACACGCGACCGATTAGGCGTTGGTGTCCAGTATGGTGGTGAACATATTCGCTCGACATCGTGCCGCGGTGAGTCGGGCTTCCTCGATTCGTCCGCGCCCATCGGCATAGTATATTGGTAGTAATTGGGCGAACTGATATCGCTGTACGACAGGTGCAATAAAGACACTCGTGACTGTCTGCACTACTGTGCTGTCGTTCCTTTGTCTCAAGGGCACATTTGAGACCCCGCAGCATATACCTAAAAATTGCATGAAAATCAATTTGTGACCTTTGTGGTTGGTAAAGAAACATTCCGTGAGATTACACGTTGCGTAGGATGAAAGCAAATAAAATTGTACGCATCACCGCTTGTTCTAAACCATTTAGTTAAGCACTTTACTACAGCGCCGCTTCACATAGATTACAACATGTGCGTTGGATATGCATTTTGTTTTGTGCATCGTCTCTTAGCGATGTTTATCCCTAAATAATCAACATTTGATATTGTTTTCGCAAGAATTATGCAAACTTTGTTAATTATTCTATTCATAAATTATACCAGTCGTCCTTATCTATTTAGGTTAAAAACGTGGCGGAAGCAAACCACTCCGCGAGATTCTAGGTACCGTCATCATCTACATGAAAGGGAACATACTTTTTTTGTTAGAACAACGATAACTAATATCAGGTAATAACCCCGACAAAAGTGTCCATCTCATCTGGTCACCCACTCAGACAATACCAGACGGTAGCAATGAGGCGGCGCACCGCATGGCTCGAGAGCTTAGGGACCGAGCCTCGGTTAGCCCCGCCTCACCGACGAGTGGGAAGATCCAATGACGAGATTTCACGAAATTACAGAACAGCATAGCTTGCAGAGGCCCACATTCCCGCCGCCTCACCCAAAATTAAGCAAAAAGCAGTCTGTCGAATGGCGGCACTTACAAACTAGATCCTATCCGAGTCCAGCTATAATTCACTTATTACACCCAGATTTACACACGACTGCCAAGTGCAGACATTGCGACTCAAGAGCCACCCTAGAGCATATCCTATGGGAATGTACGGGTATACTACACAATAACAGTGATGCCGCCTCAAACAACGATAGCCTCCGCGCGCGCTGAGAGTCTACGTTGCTCAGGTCGGACGTGCAGCACCAACTCTGGGCCGTCCAGCGAGCCGAGGAAGCCGCCAAGGGCCAACAACCCTTGGCCGAAGCCTAGGTGGGGTCCAGGCCCACCCCACCAAACCGCAGAGCACACAATAAAGTTATTTGAATGAATGAACCATAACTCGGGATGCATGCGTTTCAATCTAGGAACTTGATGCATGACAATCATATTTCCTGTTGAACTTTTAGTATCGCGAAACACTTTTATGGAATGCGTGTTCGTTAAGCCCTTACGGGCGTTTAAAAAAATTTAGGTGTTCCGTTTCATATTGATGCCGACTGTTGCGTTCTATTGTGCTTTGTAGTCTGACAACTACAGCCTTCAAAATGCCGGACAGTCACGATCTAAATTCAAAACGCGTGCGATGTACTAAACAAATTATAAAATTAGAGATTATCCATGGAAACGGCACAATGGCCACCTCACCTGGGATACTGCGGACGCCAAGAACAGGAAGCCTATCATTGGAAGCAGTCTGCCGGTCACAATGACGGCGTTCCTCAGGTCTTCCTATCGAGTGCAAAAAAAAAAACAATTAAAACAATAAATACAGCTGCGCGAAGCATTAGTAGAAATGAGCCAATGCTATGAAGTCCAGTGAACATGATATGAATAAAAAAATGTTTTATTTGGAAACTCGACCAATCACTCCGCACAGGGCTGTCGAGGTTAATATTTTGGCAACGCAGAAATCTTTGGTGTAATGCCGGAGCTACTGAAATAAGAACTAAAGAGGTGGAAAGCAGAATAACAAAACTTTCTGAAATGTGCGAAAGTGCAGTTGAGTTTGACAGTCCAAAGACACTACACTGAAAGTGTAGCAATACCAGGAATCTGAATGATGATGATGATGATTTATTGGCATCCCCTTTGAAACGGGGCGGCGACAAATAGTCACCTAGCCTGCTTGATTTAATCAGGTATACTATACATGTTCTTTATCTTGCATTTTTGTATACCTATCATTATTTTTCTTTTTCAAAAATTTACCTTGTACCGCTGCCTATGATTTTAAGAGATCAGGTCGCATCCATCTTTTCCCTACTTTTTTTCCACCAGTACTCTAATCGTCTCTTGCTGATCTCTACGGCTGATCTGTTTATGTTTCCTTCCACTTTAAACCCAAGCGCTTCTGGGAGTTGCACGTTACCTACGGTTCTCGCTGGGTGGATCCCGTCGCATTCCATTAGGATGTGCTGAGTGGTCTCTGGATCTTTACTGCAGCATACACATGTCTCATCTAATTCCGAATATTTGTTCCGATATGTTTTCGTGCTTAGGCAACCGGCTCGAGCCTCAAATAGCAAGGCACTGCCCTTTGTGTTATCGTACAGAGTTTCCCTTCTAATTTCTTTCTTCTCATTCTTGTAAATCTCCATTGTCCTTTTCGTTTCCATTCTTTGCATCCAATTCACGGTCTCTATTTCTCTCACTTTCTTTCTGATGACCCCTGGTTGTCTATTTACAGTTTCGATTATCCTGTACTTGGTTGCCAACTTCCTTGACCTCTTCCTCCATTCTGTGTCCACGCTTTTCATGTAGAGATACTTGTGCACTTTAGCTGCCCATTTATTTTCATCCATGTTCCTGAGCCTTTCTTCAAAACTAATTTTGCTTTGTGCTTCTCTGACTTCAAAAGAGGCCCAACCCATGTCTCCATGCACTGCCTCATTTGTCGTATTACCGTGTGCTCCCAAAGCCAACCGGCCTACTGATCTTTGGTTAACTTCCAAACCCGCCAATATATCCGATTTTAAGCATATAATGGCATTTGCGAATGTTAGCGCTGGCACCATAACTCCTTTCCAGATTCCACGCACCACCTCATACTTATTGTGGCCCCACAGTGCTCTGTGTTTCATTAATGCTGCATTCCGCTTTCCCTTTATTTTCAGATTATCTTGGTGGTTGATTGAGTAATTCTTTCCTTCGTTTATGTGTACGCCGAGGTACTTATATTGCTTCACTATGGGTATTACTTGCTGTTGAATTGACACCACGAAGTTACTCGTGTGCTCATTAAAGATCATAATCCCTGATTTCTCTGTGCTAAACTTAAGGCCTAGATTTGTCGCTGCGTTCCCACAGATATTCGCAAGTATCTGTAAATCTTTTTTATTGTCCGCTAGTAGCACAATGTCGTCTGCGTACATCAGTCCAGGGATCTTCTGTTGCACCATTTGTCCATTACGCATGTAGGATAAATCAAAACCTAATTCGCTGTTTTCCAGTCGTCTTTCTATGCCCTTGACGTAAAGCGTGAACAACAATGGTGACAGAGGGCATCCTTGCTTCAATCCTTGGTGAATTCCCACCATTTCATTTCCTTTTCGGCCTTCCCATGCCACTTGTACTTGGTTGTCTCGATATATCTCCCTCAGCAGCTCCACGAAATCGTCATCTATGCCTTCGTATTGAAGAATATCCCACAACAATTCCCTGTCTACGTTGTCATAAGCTCCTTTAATATCTAGAAATGCTATCCATAAAGGTCTTTTCTGAGCTACTGAAATCTCTATGCACTGAGTTAGTACAAACATATTGTCTTCTAAGCGTCTGCCTGGCCTGAACCCATTCTGTAGTTCCCCCAATACACCGTTTTCCTCCACCCACTTCGACAGTTCTAATTTTATGGCTTGCATTGCCATTCTATATATCACCGACGTTACTGTAACTGGCCTGTACGAGCTCGTCTTATCCTTATCTCCTTTGCCTTTGTAGATAAGATTCATCTTGCTTTCACGCCATCCAACGGGAATATTCTTTGTTCTAATCACTTGCTCTATGGCATTAGTCAGCAGTGCCTTGCTTTTTGGACCGATGTTTTTGATTAGCTGTATTGGGATTTCATCGGGTCCTGCTGCCGTGTTGTTAGGGACATTTTCTGCTGCCTTTTTCCAATAAAAGCTTTCTATGCTGAATTTTGATCTCTCAGGCCTCACTGTTGTTGCTGGATCTGTTGTCTGAACTACGCTTTTTCTCGTACCGAAGTTATGCCTGATAACGTCTGTAATGTACCGCAGCGCATCATCGCCTTCATAGATGTGGGACATCACCGAACAGCGCCTCTAGCGGCCGCCTCTGAAAACTTGCGCATTTTCTATGGGAGAGCGTCGTTTTTCCCAAATAACTAATCATAGAAGCCATCTTTCAAAATATTACCGTGGAAATAGGCTCTAGGAGCATAGCCCGACATCTCATGCAAGCGGTACCATTACTTACGACAGAAAACCCGTTCCAAATTGCGGGCGTAGTTCGAAGTATGGGAGTCTATGGAAAAGGCCAAATTTTCGAGCCTTTTTTGGCCAGTAAAAAGCAATTTGCGATGAGCCTATTGAATCGATCGACGTATTATTGGGGATTTATCAACTTCAATGACTCGGCTTTTAGCTAGTTGCAGCAGCAACTCTTGAAATGGCAAAAAAGTCGTTCCAAAATCGCAGTTTTCATAAGAAGGTCGCAGAATTTACTGTGGTACGTATATAAACCTAGTTTTTGCCTCGGGCAGCACTCAAACCGATAGCCGAGCGTTCTGCGCGACCACCGATTAGGATCGCTGATACCACGATTGGCAGTTCGCAGGTTCGAAGCCAGCGGCGCCGCTGTTTTTTTTTATCACTTTGTCGCTGCTTAGTTTGGCCGTTTCCCGCCAGATGGCATATTCAGAAACGCAGGTCATTTAGTTGCGGTTCTTGTTTCGTTTCTTTCTACTGTACCAACGTCTTCCTAAAAAAAAATAGCTGGCTGGTTTCGTGAACATGCGAACGTGCTTCCAAACTTCTTTTGCACGTTAGGTGTAATGTATTTTAGACAATAAACCCAACTTTGTGTTTTCAAAGTTTATTTCTTTCTTAAGGCAAACATTTATGAGGACATTACTAAGAAATATTTTAGCCTATTCAGCTATGTCATGGAAAGGCGTGTTTGTGCGACTTTTGTTCAGACTGAAACGTACCACAAAAATAAATAGCTTCCCGTGAGTGCAATTAAAAGACGCAGAAGTAGAAAACTTGGCTGCAGCCCCAGACGTAGTATTCTTACAAAGGAATACAGAAGCTATTTGACTGAGTATATTTGCATTATATCAAAGCAGAATTTTTGCGTACCGGATCTTCGGTGCAAATGAAGGCTGTCCGAATTATTTATCAAGCTTTTTTGCTTAGTACAAACCAATACCTCGAAACATAAACATTCTATCCTCAATATGCCGCGCACGTGTCTTATCATTTGAACCATTCCCATATACCTTCACGAAATTCCCGAAATACTAAAGGTCTTCATATCCTTTTACCACAACGTACGCAGAAGAGTATTGGAAATACTGCGAAAAGACACCGGGGCGTGTTAATGTAGTTTGTCGTGTAAAAATAGAGAACTATTCCAATCACAGACCACACCTTTTTTGAGTTATGCCCACAAAGCGTTGCAAGAAGACATTTTTTTCGGCTAGAATCACCAAAGTTGCTATGGCATTCTGCTGTTCTGTTCTTAACTAACTCTATTGCAGAATCAGATCGCAGCACCATGATATAATTACTGGTACAATTCTTCAGTAATTCTGTAAGAATTTTCTACTACGCTAAATTTAACGTGTTTGGACAATTGAAGAAACATGAGAAAGGACCGTGAGGCTTGCAGAAATGTTCCCTTATTAGAATTGTTTATCACCCGTATCGGTACGGTGGTATTGTCATGATCACTTCAGCGTCCACGGACACCATTTATCACTCTACTGCCTGTAAAAAATATACAAAAGTGTCGTTCCTTGTGCGTGAGTAGCACAATCGCAGCTGATCCTTTCATATGGGCCCACTAAGCTACACCTTCCCTTTTCTGCCATGGTGCCACAAGAGATGACAATTTCACCCTTGAATTTTTCCCTTTCAGTTTCTAGAAAGTATAGGGACGTACACAAGACGAACAGGCGAAGTTTTGAAGTAGTCCTGAGATTTTAGTAAAACTTCATAGGCAATGTTATTATCCTTTATTTGTTTACATATTTATTACACCTGATTGGTGGTAATAATGACGTGCTACATAATAGTTCAGTTCTACTTAATAAGTGATGTCTGAGTCTGCTGTCCTGAAAATTAACCAGGTGTAAGCACTGCATGACGTTGGCTGGAAGGCCATTCATTAAAAAAAATGTGTGCAGAATAAAGAAAATGCAGGTGTTCAATCGCACAGTCGCCGCCAAAAGTTTACGCGGCCGAGGTTCTGCGAATAAGTTCATTTTCAACGCAGCTACCCCGCAGCCAGTAAAACTATGCAAAACTTTTGTTTTGTTTTCTCTAGACCAGTATACGCTGTAAATACGAATGCTACGATGCGTGACTAAGGCGTAGAAATATAAATATTTTTTCACCTTCCGGGGTACGAAAGCTTGTGACGCTGACTATACGTTCTGAAGGCGAGGTTGCTTTTTAGCTTATTCGTGATGACAAGCGCCGAGCTCTTGGTGATGGGATATTGGAGCGTAGAATTGTAGAACTTGTGCAAACTCAGGCGACTTCACGACGCAAACCTAGCGATAGAAGCTCAGCAGGAGGAATAAACATTTATTGTAGAGCCAGCACTTTATGATGGCCGGGCCTAAGCCACCCATGAGGGGACGTCGAGGGCTTGCCTCGCCGCCGCCTCACGGGCGTGCTGGGTCGCCCAGGTTTGGTCGTCGAGGGCGGAGCTCCGCAGAGCCTCACGCAACCTCGACGAGGGGGTCGTGGTGTTAATGTATGTGTACAGTGCTAGGCACTCCCACAGCACACGTGGAAGCGTAGCCGGTTGAGTGCCACAGCACCGGCAGTTGGGTGTACTGTAGATTTCAGGGAATATAAGGTGGAGGCGGGCGAGTGAAGGGTACGTATTTGTTTGTAGCAGACGCAGGGTGGTAGCCTGCGCCCAGCTGAATTTGGGGTGAGGTGGGGGAAAAGATCGGCACAGCATGCGTTTAGTTTATTAACACTGATCATAGATGAATAGTCAGAGTAAATGAATGTTACTGTCTAATTCTGGACAGACTCGAGTGTAACGCATACGTTCTATATCACGGTAGGTTCCATACTAATTCTATACTACGCATTGCTATTCGAATTTTGGCTTGTCTTAAGCCTACCGAGTTGCAAGTAATCAAAATAGGTAGGCAATTGCTTCTTGGGATGAAGCCGAGGCCATGGTAGATGTGATTAGTAATGCGGTATATGTGCGTAGGCTGACTGGCATTCTTACATGAAGTGCGCCAACGTACCTACGTAACGTCACGGTGAAAATTACAGAGCCCTTTATTGTATATATATTGAAGCCATCGGAGAGTGTCTTTGCTAAAACGTAATAAGTTCAATAATATCAGGACTGATTAGCCTTCTGTTAAAATGTTAGGAAAAATACCATATACGAAGTTCTATTTTGATTTAAATTGCAACGTTATCAGCGCTTCCAAAGGAAAGTGACTGTACAAGTCCATCTTTCTCGGGCGTTCATGTCACCTATAGGTGACATGAACGCCCGAGAAAGATGGACTTGTACAGGTACCACCGCCTGACACATGACCTTTATATTTTAAAATCTTCCCCGATGACGTCAGTTACGTTGCGGCAAAAAATAAATACCCTTTCTAAAGAATGAACCATAATAGCTTCCCGACAAAGCGCAGTACGTTGGCGTAAGTCGTCATTTGTGATAACGATAAGAGCGACAGCCCGTTGTTAAAAATGACTTGTCACTCCCCGGTTTTTCTTTTTTGCTCAAGGACGCAACTAAACCGTAGAAGGGTAATCCCTCCCTTCGCATGATGCTTGCGACCTTTCTGGTTCCGGGCAAGCGCATTGTTTGTGTATATTTCAGTTGCGCTTGGCATCGAAAGTCTTTAAGCTTTAAACAGCGAAAGGCTGTCACAGTAACTTCGGTAGCTATACGGAAAGCGCGGACAATCAGTCCACTTTCAGCAAACGCGCTCTCAAACAAGACATAATTGTGAGAAAGGGGCTCCTATATTACCCATAGCGAGAAATGTATCCAGAAATTACACCTCATTATCCCGATGTGTTTATGAGGCGCACTCTGCGGCCTGTATTCCGTATTATGCCAAAAAATATAGTTTGTGCAGTGTTAGTGTAGCCTAAACATAAAGCAGGAAATTGAAGTCATCACATCAACTATCATATATCATAAATTGAAAGAAATAAAACTGAAACTGTACTTCATAATACTCGCACTGCAAACTTTGATGCATGTGATTCATTTCAATTTCCTCTCTGTTCCAGGGTAGAAATAGTGCTGTTCAGTTGGTAAACACAGATTATTTTGCAAAATTTGATAAGAATTTTTGCCTCGAACATATGTTCCTATTGGTCATGCGCATTTCTCTCTATCGAATATATGGTCGAAACATCACAAAGTCGAATTGTGAATCATTTAAAAGTTAAACTGGCTTCTCCACATAGGGGAAATGCCGTAGAAATTTGAGAATGTAATCATACACAATCATTTGGTTACATAATCTTCCTGGCTATAGGCATGTAATGAAAAGTTCAAATGTATTACACGGCTTTGTCTTTTCGCGGCAATTTCTTCCACTGCATTTATAAAGTAATGTACGTTTTTTATTTTAGCGAGAGTTCAAAAACACATAGCAACTTATTACCAAAGCGATATGAGTTTCAAGAGCTCGTTATTAGGTTGTCATTTGAGCAAATAAGACGAGACACTTTCATGCACAGACACAATAAGCGGCTAAGAGGAACAGCTGACTAGTCATTCCAGAAGATAAACTGAGTTTAGCTATGTAGTGTTAAACTATGTAGCTTTAAATAATGCACATATTTTGTGCATTATACACAGAAATTTTCTGTGCATAATGCACAGAAATATTTAGGTCTTATGCTGTCAGAGGATGGCTCATGGTCATAACATGTTAATACCGTAGTTAGAAATGCATGGCATGCCCTTCACTTCTTGCAACAAAGTTTAAAACACAGAAGTATTAACGTAAAAGAGCAGCGTAAAAAACAAGTTTTACCAATGTTGGTGTAGGCATGCTCTGTGTTGAATGTGGTTTCTGATGTGCATATCCATGCTCCATTGGGTGAGCGTTAAAGAACCCCTGGTGGACTAAATTAATCCGGAGTTCCCCACCCCGGCGTGCCTCATAATCAGATCGTTATTTTGGCACGTAAAGCCCAACAATTAATTTTTTTGCATAATAATGCTTTCGAAAAAGTCCAATCCGTCGCGACACTGTTCGACCTGGGGATATACAACCGCTTTCTAAGTGCAAGAGGAAAAAATAACGTGACTGGATCCTTTTGCTTGAACAGGGAAGCAGGTTACGTCTTAAACTGCTTTACTCAATCTTTCATAATCATATTGACATGTATACATGTTTATCTTTCACCGGCTAACAAACGTTCAACGTAATCGCTAGGCACAGGATGCGCCTGCATGTATCGGAAGTCTCTCGAACGTTATCGATGCTTCTATCTATTGTCTCTTGTCACCAGCGCTCGTGTAATCTGATTGTATGAGCGCGGGAATTATCTAGAACTTTTTGGAAGACACACGGCTACGAAAGATTATTCTGGGACCTTCGATGACTCATGTATAAAACCCGACGCGTTTCGTCGCTGATCAGATTTCGACGCTCGCCGTCTGTGTTCGCCGCATTCGTTGTGCTTCGATTGTAGCTTGTTTTGTGGGCCTGCAAGGGTCCGCCGTCAACGCGCCACGTCCACAGCTTGGCGAGTGGCCACGTGACATCGCTGACTACCTCGCCAGAGCCCAGTGGCAACCACGACGACCCTCACGCTCGCCGTCACCAGGCCGCTACATCTCGCCGCATCGCCGGCTGTATGCCGGTCCAACCCGGGGCCGATCTCCCAGTCCTTACCCGGGAAACTATGGGAGATCGGCCCCGGGTTGGACCGGCTGTACGACGCAATGCTGAAGATACTCCGCCGCCGACGAACTAGATTCGCGTATCATCATGACGAGGTATCAGCATAGCGCCTGGCAAGAGCCTTGACGACAACACTTCGCCGCCGAAAGTAGACCTACCAACGCGACGTAGCAGCAGCGGAGCAAGCCGACGTAGCCGTGATCCGACGCCACGACTTAACCGTAACGCCAGACGACGGTCTACCAATCTAGACGTGCGATTCGATGGTCATAATGTCACCGCTCTCGTCGACACTGGAGCCGACTATTCTGTCTGCAGTGGCGAGTTCGCCGCCAAGTTGAAGAAGGTGAAAACGCCCTGTCAAGGACCAGATATCCGGACAGCGAGAGGACACCTAATAACGCCGGCTGGAATCTGCAAAGCGCAAGTCACGGTAAACAACCGCACTTACCCGGCGAGTTTCGTAATCCTGCAGAATTGTTCCAGGGATTTTATCCTAGGCATGGACTTTCTAAACCAACACGGTGCAGTCATTGACTTAAGTCCAAGTCGATAACGCTTTCAACGCACAATGCGATACCACCGGATACAAACATCAGTTACCATGCCTTGAATGTGCTAGAAGAACAAATCACCGTTCCGCCTCGCTCCAGCATAAGGATTTCCGTCGGTACCGAAGTGCCTGCAGACATGGAGGGCGTCATCAAGGACGATCATCACTTACTGCACGACCGTGAAATTTGCTAGAGGCATAGCTGAGCTACGTGCAGGGAAAGCAAGAGTGATGCTCACGAACTTCAGCCACGAATACAAGCACCATAACGTCGCCTACATCGACAAAATAGTACAAGCCAGCAGTGCTTTCGCCTTCACTGACTCTAGTACACCTGCAACGACGACTGTAGTATCTGAACCAACTTTCGACGTCAATCAGAACCTTCCCAGGCAAAAGAAAGAACAACTAAAAGCTCTACTCCTGCAATACAAGGATTGCTTCTCGTCGTCGTCAAAAGTTCGACAAACCCCTGTCGCCAAACACCGCATCATAACCGACGAAAATGTCCCCCCACTCCGTCAGAGCCCGTACCGAGTTTCGGCGCTCGAACGCGAGGCCATAAGGCAACAAGTTGACGAAATGCTACGGGACGACATCATCCAGCCGTCCAAGAGTCCATGGGCGTCCCCCATGGTGTTTGTAAAGAATAAGGATTTAACGCTAAGTTTCTGCGTCGATTATCGTCACCTCAATAAAATCACAAAAGACAGACGTATACCCTCTCCCACGTATTGACGACGCCTTGGATCGAATCTACAACGCAAACATTTTCGCCAATGGACCTCCAAACCGGCTACTGGCAAGTCGAAGTCGACGAGAGGGACTGCGAGAAGACTGCATTTATAACACCAGACGGACTGTTCGAGTTCAAGGTCATGCCGTTTGGTCTTTGCTCGGCACCAGCGACTTTCCAACGCGTCATGGATAATGTACTGGCAGGCTTGAAGTGGCAGACTTGCCTTGTCTATTTGGACGACGTCGTTACATGTGTTTGCCTCAAGCTTCGAGGAACACCTCCGGCGCCTTCAAACAGTTCTTCAAGTAATCAAGACCTCCGGACTCACGTTAAAGCCAGAAAAGTACCGCTTTGCATACGAGGAGCTCTTGTTTTTGGGCCACGTCATCAACAAGTCTGGAGTGTGCCCTGACCCACAGAAAACTGCGGCCATCACTGACTTTCCTCCGCCCACCGACACGAAGGCAGTCCGTAGATTCCTTGGACTGCGCGCCTATTACAGGCGAGTCGTCAAGGATTTTTCATGGATCGCTGAGCCACTGACGAACCTCACGAAGGCCGACGTCGAGTTCAAGTGGGAGACGCCGCAAGTCTAAGCATTTGAAGAACTGAAGCGACGCCTGCAATCGCCGCCACTACTTGCACATTTCGACGAAAACGCCGATACCGAAGTGCACACCGATGCAACCAGCGTAGGACTCAGCGCCGTGCTTGTGGAGAGGACTGACGGGCTAGAAAGGGTTGTAAGTTACGCTAGCTGGTCGCTGTCGAAACCGGAAACAAATTATTCCACACCCGAAAAGAGTGCCTCGCCATCATCTGGGCTACATCAAAGTTTCACCCCTACCTCTATGGCAGGCCCTTCAAAGTTGTGAGCGACCACCACGCCTTATGTTGGCTAGCTAACTTGAAGGATCCTTCAGGTCGCCTCGCACGATGGAGTCTGAGACTTCAAGCATTCGACATCACCGTCGTTTACAAGTCAGGGCGAAAGCACTCTGACGCCGACTGCTTGTCTCGTGCCCCCGTCGAACCGCCGCCACAGGACGACCAGTATGACGACACTTTGTCGGGACCCATCAGTCCTTGTCTACTTGTCTCGCGCCCCCGTCGAACCGCCGCCACAGGACGACCAGGATGACGACACTTTCTTGGGACCCAACAACAGTGAGCTGACCCGGAACTAAGGAGCCTTGTAGACTACCTGGAAGGCAAGACCGTCATTGTGCCCAAGGGGATCAGGCGAGGATTGGCGTCGTTTTTCCTGCAAAGCGACATTCTCTTAAAAACAAACTTCTCGCCTCTCCGAGCCAACTACCTCCTCGTGGTACCCTCAGCATTGTGTCCAGAGGTTCTGCAAGCTCTCTATGACGACCCAACGGCTGGACACCTCGGGTTTTCCCGCACGCTCGCGAGGCTACAAGAAAAATGCTACTGTCCTCGCCTCTCTGCCGAAGTCGCCCATTACGTAAGGACAAGCCGAGACTGTCAGCGACGCAAAACACCGCCGTCAAGGCCAGCCGGACTTCTACAGCCGATCGAGCCACCTCGCCGACCGTTCCAGCTGATCGGGATGGACTTACTTGGGCCTTTTCCGACGTCGACGTCCGGAAATAAATGGATCGTCGTAGCTACGGACTACGTCACCCGCTACGCCAAAACAAAAGCCTTGCCCAAAGGCAGCGCCGCCGAGGTAGCCCGATTCTTCGTTGAGAACACCCTCTTGCGTCACGGTGCCGCAGAAGTCCTCATCACCGACAGAGGTACAGCCTTTACGGCAAAACTAACTCAAGCCATCCTGCGATACAGCTACACAAATCATCGCCGGACCATCGCCCACCACCCGTAGATGAATGGCCTCACCGAGCGCCTAAATAAGACCATCGCCGACATGCTGGCAATGTGCGTCGACGTCGAACACAAGACGTGGGATGCCATCCTTCCGCACGTGAACTTCGCATACAACACGACCGTGTAAGAAACGACGCACGTGGCGCCGTTCAACATGGTCTACGGAAGGAACCCGGCAACGACGCTTGATGCTATGCTACCGGACGTCACCGACGCAGAAAATCTCGACGTTGCCACCTATTTGCAGCATACCGAAGAAGGTCGACAGCTCGCCCGCCTCTGCATCAAGAACCAGCAGAGGACCGACAGCCGACACTACAATCTTCGACGACGCTACGTGGCGTACCAGCCCGGCGACCGTGTTTGGGTCTGGACTCCGATACGCCGACGAGGACTTAGCGAGAAACCGTTGCGTCACTATTTCGGACCATATAAGATAATCCGACGTATTGGCGCACTGGACTATGAGGTCGTGCCAGACGGCATTTCGCACAGCGCGCCGGGCTCGACCTGAAGTAATCTACGTGGTGCGTCTTAAGCCTTTCTACGCCCGCTAAAGAACTTCCGTACTTTGTTACTTTGTTATTGTTTGTGGTTGTTTTTTCTCTCTCTCTCTGTCTCTCTCTCTCTGTACGCGTGGTTTTGTTTTCGCTTTCTTTTTATAGCACCGGGACGATGCTTTTTAAGGGAAGGGTATTGACACGTATACATGTTTATCGTTCACCGGCGAACGCTTTTCACCAGCTAACAAATGTTAAACGTTATCGCTAGGCACAGGACGCGCCTGCATGTATCTGAAGTTTCTCGAACGTTATCGATGCTTCTATCCGTTGTCGCTTGTCACCGACGCTCATGTAATCGATTGTATGAGCGACGCGAAGTATCTAGAACTTTTGGGAAGACATGTGCGTACCAGTGATTATTCTGGGGCCTTCAATGACTCATGTATAAAAGCTGATCACCGCTGATCAGATTTCGACGATCGCCGACAATATTCGCCGCTTTCGTTGTGCTTCAAGTGTAGCTTGCTTTTGTGGGTACATGTTCGCCCCATAAAGAATCAGTTTCGCCATACACAGTTTTACGACTGTTTACTTCAACGTCACTACTACGTAACGGTATGGGAATCTGCTGATCAGACTATCTGAAGTAGAGAATGCACGGGCCGGTTTTTCAAGTCCGGGCCTGACCCGAGCCCGAAAGTACCATACTTTAGCCGGCCCGGTTCTGTTCGACCCATTAGCCTTTTTGCCTATACGAAGCTAGCTCGAGTTCTCGATTATTGTGAAGATACTGTCATGTGACCAACGGCTGCCGGGTGGTCTTCAAGCTGCATCAAAGCAGGTTTTTGTCCTGCATCCCTTCTTGCTGGTTACTTGATAATTTAACTGTGAGAGAAATAAACATTTGAAAACTAGCCGAACACGCACAGATTATTATGTGAATATTTGGTATGAAAACAAACCACACAATCGACAGTTAAGAAAATAGGGAGGGATCAGGCTAACAACCACCGGGAGTGGCAGAAGCCCGGCTTACATTTAGGGATGAAGTTGTAGAAAAGCACATCGGCTGATCACCATGCTCATGCTTTAAAGAGTGCGGCAACATACTATAGCAAAGGCATAGGTGAACACTACCGCACACGCCACGGCTCGCCATTTAATCTCACTTTTGAATCTGATATAGTCATTCGGATACAGTGATGGAACTCGAGCCAATAATTTTGGCGCCAATGTAAATTTAGATACGCTGGTTACTGGCTTTCAGGAATGCGATAATACACGGCCACTAGAAGCTTTTTTTTCATTAAACAGAAATTGTTGACCGACAAGGCTAACGCTCATCATATTTTCACACGGAACATGCCATTTTTTATTGCTTTGTTCGGCTTTATTATGATTATGCCAATTTTTTAATCGACAATTTAGGCATTCCTGTTTAGAAATATATGCAAATTTAGACTCTGTCTAATTGTGTTTTAGTACAATGCATCTACAACGTAGGCTTTCCTTGTTTTTTTTTCTCCACCAGATTAAAGTATGATCTGCTTGCTTATTCACGTAAATTCGCAGACAACGCACCTAGCACTACAAAAACATATACAAGGCTGCGAACACGAGGGTCGAGCCACTTAACGAGTGGAAATAGCATTCAAAATAAAAATTTACTAAGGCAATATAATGCTCTGCATTTCTATTTTGTTTTTCATATTCCCCTCCCCAATGTTGAGAAATTTTGCAGCATCCGCGTAGACTTAAAGCATTTGTCTAAGAACAATATACACTTGAAAGTCTCAGTTTAATTAGTTGGACTAATTGTGAATTAACCTACGGCAGAATATTCAACTCGCTTGAAAATATAACAAAGAAAATTAATGGAAACCAGTAGTAAGTTGCCCTGTGCCTTAAGATACAAAAAAGTTGCAAATTAACGTTTCAGAATTTATTTGCTACAACTTTATCGAGGTACTCTAAGTAATTCTTGAAAACTTATTTAATTTTTGTTTTTCCTTTAAAATGATCGCGCCGAAAATCTAGATATTTTTGTGCAGCAACAAAATATTGCAGCCGAGTCTGCCTCTAGGCACGTTTTCCGCTCTTGAAAAATGTAACGAACTCTATCGAAACTCATCTCATTGATTCCCGTTAAGGATAGCTCGGATACCTGAAACAGTCTAATGAATGTTTTTGCAGCGAGTCTCACACCAATCCAATAGTTTTCCATTTCTTTAGCGCGACTGCAATGCATATATATTTCTAACTCTTTGTCAGGTTGATTCGAATCTGTGATGCCTAGCAACTCTTGAAGTGTGCCTTTGGCCGCTATTCCCACCCATCCAAATGTGTTTCCCTTTGTCGGTAGGCGGCGCCGCTGTCGAAATCATACCGCTACCTCCATCAAACTTCGGGTCGTCCATCACATGCCTGAGCACGATCACCTCTAGGAATTCGAGGTGTTAATAGGCTGGGAACAATGTAGACAAGAGTTCGTTAGTGTCGCGAAGACGAAAGTATTCCTGCAGAACCCATGTTAAGATGAGTATCGAAGTTGATGCGGTTAACATTCACACAATCTAGCGAGCAAGAAGCGACACACCGTGTTAGCTAAGGCACCTTTATTTAGAATCCGTAGTGTTTCACCTGATGGTTCAAGTGATTCGGCTATATGCGGCCATGCACTGTCTCCCTGATTGACCCACTTTGTTATGACCATCGCTCGCCAATGTTACCTCACGATGGTAGAACAAGGACCGCAGGCCGACGGTGCATGCAGTGACGACGATGGAATTACGAGGTAGGAATGATGTCGATAGAAGGACGAAGGCATATAAGGAGGACGGCATGACGACAGTGAGATGATTCTGAAGTGATGGCGATAAATAGTTGTGACGGAATACAATGCCATGACGCCGGTGTTGTAATCTCGATTGATTGACAATAATTGCACAATACTAGCGGACTGAAATTTTTAGCCAACCATACACGCTTCTGCATAACATACCAGCCTTCTCCCTTTCTTTTCTCCTATTCCTTCCCAAGACGCTTTACAAACATATCCTCGGCCGTTGAGCTCAGTACGCCGGTGCTGTAGCCCATGAGGCCACGATCACACTTTACAAACGTATCTTGCCAACAAGTATATTATTCAAGCTCGAACTTAGGGGGAACATTGAGCTTTGGGGCTACTATCGAAATACATGGGAAGACGGCAATTGTTTCTCAAAGCAACCAATGCACCAAATCTTGTGAGTTATGTTGAATTTAGAAAAAAAAGTTAAGGTGTAGTGATTGCAGAAAGGGATATTTTATTATAGGCTGTCTACTTTTCTTACGTCAAATTTTAAACAAATGCCAAATTTCGAAAAAGAAAACTTATAGAGCTATGTACCTCAGCAGCTAAAAATGATATCGGAATTCTGTAAACTGCACCTAATAATACATCCAAAGCGGATAGCAATCATATATCATACACCATCCTGAAATATACCACTATGTTGTGAATGTTGCATTTGCAAAACCCTTCCAAACATTATAACAAATTCACGTAAGTTTTAAGGTATAGCAAAAAAATTGTTCGCTTTTGATGCTCGAACGGGTGCAGTTTATAGAAATGCCATATTTGTTTTTAATGGCTGACTTGCGGATTTGGAAACTCCATGCTTCTATTTTTTTTTCAAATTTACGAACATCCTGCGATTCTTTGAAAACATTACACGACATTTATAAACAAAAATTCTATTTGCTGCAGTCTCTGCAATTTAATTTTCCCTCTTAATGCAACACATTTCATTCAAATCGTTTCAGCGATTTTCTCATAAAATCATTCCTGCATTTTACGTCTATTTGAGAATCCGGCATCGAAGATAGGCCCGAGCTAAAGCTTCCTCTTAAACAATGGATCACGCGAGTTCTATAGGAAACCCATGAAACAGAACCGTGACGTATATGCAAGGCCGTGGCCACAGTGGAGCACAAATAAGGAGTCTGCTCAAGGAAAAAAAAATATATTCAACGGAAGCTTCGCGGGAGCCTTTATCTCGGCCAGACATCTCTCCAGAATGCGCACGAGCTTTCTAGCCAGGTGTCTAGCAAAACCGTCGATTCATTGTCAGTAGAGCAAGTAGCTGGCCGTCTTCGAGATAACGCTGATACACAAGCGCGCTCGTTTCCAAGCACCGAGGTGAAGCGACAGCTTCAGGGTGTGTTTCTTTTTATTGCGCTTTCTTTAGTTGTGCGTCATAGATACGTCATAGCGGGAATTTCGAATTCTTTAAGGTCGATACGCCACGTGGTGGCGAAAAAAAGAAACTGTACGAAATGTCCCTAATTCCTGGTATTGATATCTGGGATTGTAATTACAGAACTTTAAGAATTGGACAGCGTAACTTGAGACAAAAAATAGAGACGAGATGCGCACCGTGTTATCTCAACTAGTGCATTAAACTTCCAAATGAAATGTATCTCATGATCACTTCGCGCGTACCGGACGTATCCCTCAGAAACGATAAAAAAATCGGGGTAGCTTGCACTAGTGGCGCAAGGATAAAGACACAGCGCAGTTGATCGGTTCCTAGCTGGTCATGGCTATACGAAGTGTATAATCATTTCCACGTGGTCCCTGGCATTGGGGAACGCCTCGCGAAGCCCTTGCAGTCCGGGCACACGTAGGGTAAATGGGGCGAAAGCTATGCACAGTGTACGGGCGGCCCGCAGCAGACGAAACGCCGGGATGACGTCACGGCGCATGCGCAGTAGCGCGCAGCTGGTGGCAGCTCGGCCATGCCGCGGCCAGAGGCGTCTGGTGCAGTCACGGACACCGCGAGCATTCGGCGCTAACGCGGGGAAACGGAGAAGCGCGGTTGGCGTCGGCAGCACCTCTGCGCGTTGCCTCGCTGGTACTACAGTGCGTAGAATATATACTTATATTCTAGGCACTGTACTGGTGCTGCTACAATTTGTTTCTCTCTCTTTCTCTCACTCTCATTTTCTCTTTCTCTCTCGCGAGCATAGCACGCGACGCTTCGCGACGTGGTTGCTAGGCAACGCAGCGGCAGGCAGCTGCGGCGTCGCTGGTTGCCATGGCTACGGCGCGGCTGGCTTTTCGTGAAACGCGCACGTTTTACGGCTGGCTTAAACAGTTTCGCTGTTAAAGGGAAGTACCTCGAATTGTGGTGAAAGCATGCTACGCTGCTTACCTCGCAGTCGGCTCTTTCGGGCGCAATGTCGGAGTTAACCTGAAAAGTGAGACAGAAAAAACATGCCGAGGAACATGTGACTGCATGCTTGAGGGTGAAGTTTTCATTCAGGGAGGGAAAAAAAAAAGGTTATTTTCCTCAGGCCCATGTAACCGTGGGTCTCGGGCATTTATCTTGTACAAAATTAAACCAGAAGCGATGTTCTAAAACCTTTGGTTCTAACGTAATGCAAGACGCACGTGGCGATGCAAAACAGTGGTTTATTTGCTTTGTTGCCATTGGTCTTCGAGCAAATTGACGCTACTTTGTGCAACACTGTTGTGCCATCATCGTCGACGAAGAACGCACGTGAAGTACAATGCAAATTCAACGAGATAACGCTGAAATTTAACACATCCGGCCACTAGACAATCCTAAACTTTCATCTTTCGTTTTACTTTATTTCTAGGTAAATAATTTTTAGGTGTACAGAGGAGGCTCTGAATTGCACATGCTGAATGAAAGTGATTTTGTCCGCTTACATGTTGATGTTACTACATATATCTGCTCGTGCCACTCGATCAAACAGTAGGTTCTGCAGGTTGATAAGGAAACTGTTGGCGATGAGAAGTGCCTATAAAATGCTGCTATGCTCACGTAGGGGCAAAATTATAGAATGAGGAGTTCAAGAGCAAATTATGACTAGAACTACTTCACGCGGCATTTTTTCACGCTACTTTACAATCAACGCAGAAAGGAAAGAGTATGTGTAGAGCTCACGTCAAGGTTTCAGCTCGGACTTTTCTCAGAGTGTGTGAGAAAGTGACACTAAAGAGAATGATGGAAGAATAATTAAATTCAATTAATGAAATTTTGGGGTTTTACGTGCCAAAACCACGATATGACTGAGGCGCGCCGTAGTGGGGGACTCAGGGTTAATTTTGACCACGTGGGGTTGTTCGTGCACCCAATTCACATGTACGGATGTTTGTGCATTTCACCCCCATCGAAATGCGTTCGCCGCGGCCGGTATCCGATCCCGAAACCTTGGACTTAGTAGCGCAACACCAAAGCCACTACGCCACCACGGTGGGTTGCAGCAAGATTTCAAAATTAGTCCTTTACAAGTATATTTATGTAATAAGATTCTAGATTTTCTGGTGAAAAGATCTTCTAAAAGAAGCCCGAGTAAGCGTAACATACGAGGGAGAAGATGGTGGTAGTTGTGCTGTCTACCAGGCGCTTAGAAATGGCGGCAATCTCTATTGAAACGGTTTCGAGCGCAGTAAAAAAAATTTTACTCGGCCCTCGTATTTCACTGAATCGATAGCCATTAAGTATAATCGTGAATATTTTTCTGGTGATGATCACAGATACATGCGAATTTATAGGACTGAATTCTGAAGCTGCATAGAAAGCCTTCCGAAGAAGCTGTCGCTCAGATTCCCCCGGCTCAAGTATATAGGTAGCGGAGAAAAGTATTGTTTTTTAGGGAAACGCTGTATGAAATCGGAATGAGATCGGTTACATAAAAAGGTGCATTTAAGTTTTATTACGAACAATCATTTTATCTAGGTTTAGTAACATTTTATTCCTGAAATTGAGCGAAATTGTGCAGTTTTCAAAATTTTTAAAAAAGACCATGACTTGACTAAGCACAAATACTGACTAAGCACAAACAGAATGCTGACCACCGTGGTTTAATCAAGATGCACATAGACGAAATACATGGGCATTTCTGTGTTTCCCGGCAAAGCTTTTTGAGCACAGTACACGTTATCACGGGAGATTAACGCTCCGAAATGAATATTAAAAAAAATCAGACGAACACTTTCAACAATTAATTCTAAGTGTAGATTATCCTCCGTACATATGAGAAAGGTTTTGAAGCAGGAACGTTAAGCTGTTTGCTTATAACAATGAAAAAAAAATGTATTGTACTGATCGAAAAACTTTTAAAATCTGCCCCGACGATAGTTCATTTCTCGCGACCGTCTATAAAACACGTAAACTCTAAATCTGCACATATTTCTGTCCCGAAGCGCACTTTATATGTACTACGTATCGTTCAGTATTTTGCAAAAGGTGGACGTCCCTCGGCAAGCGCAAGCAAATAAAAAATTTACCAATTAACACAACTCTTACATTTTCGTACAGCAATTCGCTGAATTTTTTTTTTCAATTGATATCTTGATATTTGTGGTAGTTCCTCAACGAAACTATTTTTTTGGATATATCATTTAAGTCAAAAGCTCACTTTAGACGAACTCCTTAATCTCCTGTAAAGCGCCTGAATCCACCGTACTTTCATAATTCTGCCCAAACATGACATTTGGTCATGCCAAATATCCCTATGAACTTTTAGTGCGCCAGCTACAGCGGTCCTTTAAGTGAATTTTCTTTGCCAGTTAGAGGGGACAATCTGCATCACATCTGGTCGCAATACGAGCTTCGCTGTAGTAAAACACTTCGCGTTGTCATGGAACTAACATTCGCTGTGCAGGCGCTTGTGCTAACCGCCGACTCGCACCACCTACTACGTGGAGAGACAGTAACGTGGCGAATTGATAGATATCGCGGTGAATGCATCTGAAGTACGGTATATTCTTGACGTACCCATGTCCTGAGCAAAAAGCTTGCCAAAGCAACTCCGACTTCAGCCAGGGCGAGGACTCCGAAGATAATGTCCAACTGAAGCAAAAGATATCACGAGAAGGGTCAGTGTTGCAAAAAAAAAAAGGCGTGCTTGAAATTGCGCAGTGCACGACTTGCTTGGTCAAACCACAAGTGTCTAGAGGCTTCACGTAGGCTATTCTAGTGGAATGACAAATGTAATCATCATCATCAGCATGGCATATTTATGCCTACGAATTATGCCTACGCTTGCGATTTTTCTAATTTAATCACACCACCCAACTTTCTGATGTCCTCGACTGCACTTCTTTTCTCTAGGCACCCATTCTGTAACTAGCAGACCACCGCTTATCGACCCTACGCATTACGCTACTGGAAAGCCTCATTTTTTTCTCATAATGTCAACCGGAATGTCGGCTACTCCCTTTTGCTCTCTAGTCCACACCACTGTCCATCTCTCTTAGAGTTTGGCCTGGCATTTACCGTTTCATTGGTCGTTGCGCAGCCCTTAACTTCTTTGTTACTTTGTTATTACCGGCAGAATTGAATGTTTGCACACTTTTACTTTTTTGTATAGTTGCGGTAAACTCCAGTTCATGACTTCCTAATGCCTGCCGTACGCGCTCCAACCCCTTTTTATTTTTCGGTAAATTTTCTTCTAATGTAGAGGCTGACTGCCAATCACGAATTCTTGTTCTCGAAAAGACATGCATTGCAACGCCTTTTCAAGGGTTTCTCAACCGATCCTGGCCAAGAGTACATTTCTGTTAAAACTTCAGATATCATACAAAGCCGCAGAGCGGGAATTGATCTCGTTGCCGAGTTACAGACACGCACGCACGCAATCAAAATTATTCATATCTCACGATTTCACTGGTATGCCAAAATCGCTCGTGTTGTTAAAGTGTTTTCGCTTCATGACCCGCAGCTAAGCTTGTGGAAGCGATGGGCAAGGTTGCTCCCGAATTGAAATAGTTACAGCGCTTCACTAGCCCTCCTCAAGCTATATAGTTTCGTTATGATGTGCGCCTGCTAGAACCTGCCCGAGTGAAGATGTGCTTTGTAAGTAAGTCCACATTGCGAGAATCATAAAGAGCCTTACTGAAGCGGAGTGACTAGTTCTTTTGAGCGGCGGCGTAATCCTTCACACGACCTGAAGTGAAAGAGCGTTGAGTTAGGGCAACCCCGAACACGACGGCTCTGTCATGTCCTATCGAAATTGCAGTTTGGCTTCATAAATTTCGTTTGATGGCAGCTTTAACCTAACCCGTTCTATCGCCACATTAGATCGCCTTTGAGAAATATGCTACCATGTTCTAAGTAACGAGCAGAAATAATCAACGATGGAAGTTAGCAAGAGAGCTGGCTGTACTGGACTTGAAGAAACAAACCATGCAAAATGCGCGGTGGTCGTTCTTTCATAATTAAACGCTGAAGCAAATGTGCTCACGAGGGTTTCGACAGGAATTTAGGGCTCAGGAGCCTTTCCCGAAGCGTATCCCCTCTGAAGAAAGCGGAACGCCAGGCCGGGGTACACTTGTGCCCATTTGAACCAGAGGGTACCCAGTGGCTGTGGGAATCAAACCCACAACCTCCCGCAGCCGAGGCGGAAGCGGCGAAGTTAAGAAATTTGGAAACTTTGTTAGTGCTTATTTTCCCTAAGGTGCTTGCAGCTAGCTTATCGGGGCCATTCTTGAAATGTGTGTTTGCTTTTTTTCGACGGGATATCACTGCGTCAAGTAATCGCCCATGATTTGCAAGGTTTTATTGCAGAAGTATACTCAAAATGACGAGTAGAGCCGATATTTCTTTTGGAGAATAAATAAACGCTTTTATTTTTCAAATAGAGAAAGAGGGGCTTTCGGAGAAAAAAGTTGCCCGTTGCAATATGACAGAGCGCCAGGCCTCATACAGTTCGGTGGCGAGTGCATGCGGAGAAGCGTGAACCCACAGGCATAACATGTGATTGGAAAGAAAGACATGCAGAGCAAGCACATAACAAAATGTTCACTCTGGGAAATACAACATATATATTGCGAATACGACATAGAAGTGCAATAACAGAACAAGTTAAAGAAAACAAGTCACAACAAGATGACCATTCAAACTCATCAATGCGTGGTACCAGAAATACACTGGTCACTTACACAGCACTCAAACGGAACGCGCTCGAAGAAAATGCAATAGATAAGGGCCAAAGCAAATCAACAGTGAATAGGAAAAGCACGCAACAAGATCACAAGAAAGATACGCTAAATGATAGCACTACGACTAATCACAATTGCATAAAAAATGTGTGAAAAAATATGGACGCAGTTTCGACATTTATGCCAAGATAAGCAAAGTGATTTAGGATTGTTGCTATCTGGAATGATGGCGACAGATTAGCGCACTTTGTCAGACAGCGGGATCGCGTGACAATGTGAACACGTTTGCGTCATTGACCGCCATGGTCGAGCTGAATGACTCTTGTGGCTAGCAATTTCTTTTACTGCCTTACGGCGTTTTTCTAGATTTAGCAGGTTAAAAAAGTGTGTACGCGAAGAAAGCGACAAACCAAGATTAGCTGTGTCCAGTCGTAGCCCTTTCCGTACGTGATCCCAGGTTTGTAGTTAACAGTGCTGTATCGCAGGCTGTACAAGTCTATGCAGCAATATCATTTTTTAAAAGGAAAACTGGCTAAATACAATGAAAAACATCGCAGTATCGCCCGAAAGGCGAAAGCATCGATTGCGATAGCAAATTAGTATACAACAATGCGAAGTAAGTATAGTAGTTTTATCGGTCGTACAAAGTTGTAAACATTCGCTTACTAACTAAATTAACGAGCACGGTGTCATGCGCGCAAAGGTAAACATGAACACACCTTGCTCGATGGCCGCGGACACTCGCTGCCAAAACGCTGGAGTGAGCAGCGCGGCGGCAGCAGCAGCGAGCGAATTGACCTTCGTGCCGTCTCTCGCTTTAACGCGAACTAAGCGTCGAAAGCACACCGCATAGGAAGCCATCGGCACTGGGCGCATGCACTTCGTTCACATCGCAGATCGCTTTGAAGGTAAGGCCCGCGTGGGCGCGCACTTTGTCATCGCAGATCGCGTTCGCCTTGCGGCCGTAAGCAGCAGCAGCCGCCGCATAGAACTCCCCCCCTCGCTTCCACCCAGTGCCTCGTGCGCGAGAAGGCACGCTTCCGCCCCGCCTTCCTCCCTCGCGAGCGCAAGATTTGGCCGCGATTCGTCCGCTGACCCTCGCAAGCTTTCACTCACACATCACAGCGTACGGCGCGCGGCGACTATGTTATCGTGTTTGGACTTTATACGGAACATCATGCCGACGGCGATGCCAACGGCAGAAATGGGATTCGAGTGTCCATATAATTGCTATCGCAATAAACATATTTGGCGCAGAAATAGTAACAAATAGTGCAGGTCTGTTCCGCATATGAATGGAAATGAGCGCCGCGGAAAGCTCCATTACTTTTACATTGCCAAGATACGTACGCCTTCCACGCAACATTAGGAGACATCACCAATTAGGTGATGACTCCCACTGCTGTGAGGTCTACCGTGTTTGTGGAAAATTACAGTTACACAGGAATGAGCCGGGGACCATGCACGGAATGGAGCCTTAGCAGTTACGCATGCGGTGGCACGCGGCGAGCTAGGAGACACCATGCAATATTTGCAATATTTCTGCTTCCTCCAACCTTAACAAGCTGCACACAATCGCGTCTGGAAACGCTACAGTGTGCGTGCATTCAGCGTACAGAATTCATTTGTGGATCGCATGCTATAATTTTAACGAGGTTTAGTAAATTGTGCGCATTTTCCCTGTGCTATATCGTCCTCGGTTTTCTGTTTCCCATATTTTCATTGGTGCCGTTCCCAAGCCACTTCCACTTCTGGACGCTTGTACATGCCTGCGTGTTTTTTTTGTTTTGTTTTACTCTTTTGCATAGTGGTATATTTTATCTGTTTGCAAATATTATGTGAGGAACGTTAACCTTATGTTGGCGGCAGTATTTCCAAGCAATACATAAATAAAAATATAACTGGTTAGTGGTTCAGCGGTTAGCAAGCCCCACTGCATGCTAGCCCCAACTGGCGGTATGTTTTTTTTTGACATAACTAGAACACCATGACATGCATTTAAATTAACTTTTGTTAGTTGCCAAGGGGTCTCGCTGGATCGCTGATTTCTTTCTCAAATTAGGCCTGAGAAAGCGAAGGATAATTACGCCTTAAAAAGGTGCACTGAGACTTATTGATCAAAAACTTTGAGAGAAAAGCTTGGCTTAATTTTACAGGTGTACACGGCAGCTTCCGATTACGCGAGGGACGCAGCAATAACTGGCGACTTAAAGCTTCATCATCGAAACACGTGAGACACCCGTCCCTTATTATAGCACACAAAAGTAGGATTGTGCATAATTTACATTGACAAATATAGCAGCTGCTAAGGAGGATGCAATGCGACAAGGTTTGAGACCAGGCTGCATGGTTGGTTTTCTATGTTACTGGGAATGTCATTTTCGACTGGCTGCCATGCTTTTCCTTCATTATCACTTTTAAAGCACACCGATCACAGCGTGCACCTACACTCTAAGCGGCGTCACATTGTACTGTGAATTACAGCGCACACCGGGACAAGGCCAGGAAGCATAATTACAGCGCTTGTCTTCGTCGCTTCCTGTTCTTGTCGCGTTGGGCTCTGCAATTCACAGTATAATGTGACGCCGCTTAGAGTGTAGCCGCATGCTGTGATCGGTGTGCTTTAAAAGTGATTGTAGGAAGACGTGACGGCGGCTGACGAGCCGTGCCGTCGTCCCTACTCAGAAGGCGAAGGCGGCGAGCCGAGCGGCGGCTGCGACGACCAGCGTGGCTGGCTTCTAGAACGACACACTGCGCGTGCCGAACTTGCGCCCCGAGAACCGCGCTGCGTTTCTTTATTTTTCTATTTCTTTACAGCCAGCACCAAGGCGCCGGCTGAGAGTGCCGACCAAAGCGCCCCGGGTTGTTGCGTCGGCGGGCGCTACAGGGCCCCCCGCCCAGACGGAACGTCGATGAAACAAGTTTTCAAAGTGTAAGAAGGGTCCGTGGGCAGTCCAAGTAGTGCGAGTCCGTTGGAGGCTAAGGAGACTAACAAATCCCTCCGGTGGACGAGGCTGCGAGTGGCGCTGCGGACGCGCGGTACACAGCACGCTGGCAAGGAGAGGGTGAATGCAGACGCCTCTGCAGTAGTTGACGCAAGCCGTGTGAAACGAACGGTGACCGGTCAGTGGCGGACACGACAAGCCACAAGCTCGATGGTCCTACCCACGCACAAGCGTGAGCTGTGGTGGATTCAGCTTGATCGTGCGCTGGTCTGGTCTTGCCCGACGCGCTGTCGACGTCGCAAGCTGAAGATCGCTGTGCGCGACACCACCCGTGTCTGGAGAAGAGAGTCCGGAGTGCGCGGGCCGGAGTCTCGGTCTTACCACGGTCAACGGCCTGGAACGGGAGTGGTGCTCGAGACGGCCAGGAAGGCATCGTCGGACGACGTTCGATGATGGCACCGGTGCGGGTTGTGGAAAATGTGGGACAGCTGGAGCAGCAGCTGCCGAGTCATGGTGCTTGGCGAGCTCTAATGCGGGCACGACGCGAAGGACATGATCAGGTGGCGGGTGCGAGACAGCATCACGGCTTGCGTCGCGGGATGGTGGTGTCAGTATATCTGCCCTATCAGCGTCACGCGACCATTGTTCCCAGTCTCCAACGTCCGACTTGTCAGAGTAGTCGCTAGAAGGGCCCAACGGCAAGTTGGCCGAATGAGAGGACGGGGAGCGCAGGGCAGGGAAGGTCGCTGCTGCTGCTGCGTCGCTCTCGCTGGCTGGTAGGTGCCGCGGTGTAGTGACAGCTGACACGGTCGGAGGCAGCGGAGTCGGCACGGGGCAAGGCTCGTGCGCTGACTCGGAGGCTCGCTCAGCCGGCAGCGTGGACAAATCCGGTGAAGGATTGGTAGGAGGCCGAATGGCAGGAGCGACGGCGTTGTCGCCAGACCCGATGGCGTGTGGCACAGGAGCCGGCGTTGGGTCGGACATGTCTCCACTGCCACGTGTCACCGTCGGTGGCGATAAAGGCGATGAGGTGGCCTGAGGACGATGGCATGCGGGCGCAGGAGCAGACGCGTCTGGTGCTGGCGGTGAGGGCACTGGCAGAGATGACACGCGCACCGCGCGGTCTATCTCTGGAAGAGGGTGGTAGGCAGTGCCGTAATAGTTCAGAACGGACTGCCGCAGCTCGTCATAGGGGCGCGGGCCAGGCGATGGAACGCCAAGGTGGAGCTGGAGATTAAGTGGCATGACGTGAAATAGCACCTCGTACTTCAACTCCTGGAGCCGGATGATATTAAGCACCGGAGCAGCCTCGAATTGGGCGAACCAGACACCAACGCAGCGGGACGAGAACGGTGGCAGTGACGGGTCAAACTGTGGCTCCGACCAGGTGGCCATGACAGCGTGTCGCTCGGTGGAATACGCGTTATCCCGGGTCGCCACTGTAGGAAGACGGCGGCTGACGCGCCGTGCCGTTGTCCCTGCTCAGAAGGCGAAGGCGACGAGCCGAGCGGCGGCTGTGACGACCAGCGCGGCTGGCTTCTAGAACGACACTGCACGTGCCGAGCTTGCGCCCCTAGCGCCGCGCTGCGTTTCTTTATTTTTCTCTTTCATTACAGCCGGCACCAAGGCGCCGGCTGAGAGTGCCGACCAAAGCGCCCCGCGTTGTTGCGTCGGCGGGCGCTACATGATAATAAAGGAAAAGCGTGACACTCAGTAGAAAATGACAACAATAATTGGTTTATACTCTCTGCAGCGGCCTCTCGTACGTGGTGATTTGAGCCATGTGTCACGGCAGAGCTAGTTTCTTCGTGGCTAGGTCCGCGAGTGAAATAGAGGGAAAGCATATCTTAATGTCGTTATGGCGGACTAGTTATTAGGCGACAGCAGTACGTGACGTCGTAGAAAAGCATGTGTGAAATGGAAATTCTGGTCGCGGAAAACATTGTTAACGGTATAAAATTTCTGCTGCAAAAAAGTTTTCAAATCACAGCACAGTTTTCAACGAGAGAGAGAGAGACCGCATTGAAGAAAATGTATGCACAAAAATTAGGAATAGTAAACCTGGCTTTATCGCGACAAGACAACAGCCCATATGGCCATACTTTTCACAACAGGATTGTGAGTGTTCTCAGCCAGTAGTAAAGCTGTTGTGTTATCATAAAGGCTAGATGATGATGGAAAATTTCTGTGGCAACACTTCATCCTGCTATACAGCCTGAACAGTAGACTGCTTTTGAACCTTCTGAATGTGTATAGACTCCATACTGTTTAGGTGCGCATTATTGCCAAGTTACGCCGAGAAATATTCACATATACACAAACACTTTGAGTGCTAAAGTAACTGATATACGTATGACTTTCAAAAGTGCTATCTAGGATCTAATCCTGACGGCTCATTTGCTGTAAGGAACGTTGTTGTTCTAGTAGGCAACATATCTAAACGTAAAAATGTTAGCATGCCGGCCAAACAGAGCTAGAACAAAACTGCGGCGCAATGTTGACTAAACGAAACTACGGAGGGCCTTTGTGGGAAACACTCACCGTTATGTGGGCACTCAAATCCAGCAGCAAATTTCCGATACCAAGAACGGCGGCCAAGGTGCAAATGAAACCCAGCACCACGGTTGTGGCTGCCAGTCCCACGAGGTATTGACGGCGCCCTTCCAGTTCCCAGTCCTGCCTCTCCACGATGCCGAGCACCTCGAGTCGTTCTCGAAGGCAGTACCCAAGCACGGCTACCAACAAACCGCTTCCCTGCGTTCGCAATCAAGAACACACGCTTTGAAAAATATCATCATTATTAGCCCAGGTCTGCCACATGACATCAAGTCTCTACAAGAGATCACCACCCTCTGCTGCCTCGAGTCCGCCTAATTTAATGACTCCATGTAAATGCTCTACTAGCCTGCCATGCATCAAAGTTGGGCGCGGAACCTTGTGTTTTGATGTAGCGCTTGTAGACAAAGAGGGCGTTGTGGCTCATAATGTAGAAAAGCAGTGTACAAAATTTGTGAGCGCGCAAGCAAACAGTAATGGCCGACAAACATATGGATTAATTCTCCCATTCAAGATGCACCGCGTTGAAAAATATGCAGGAGGAAACTTTCAAAAGCATGCCACAAATGACAGGCCCTTTCTTCGAACATAGGGCACGTCAATTCAATTTCTCATAATTGTGTTCATACAGAACCGTGCCAGTGTAGCATTCAATGAGCTAGGCAAGCTTAAAAAAAAGCTGTATCAAAACCGACGGTAGCTACGCCGCGTATCATCGCCGTGACATGCCGCAGCTGGAAGTGCCCACGTAGGCGATGGTGACATGCCTGTATCAGTCATGCTCTCTAAGTTTCGGAGTGTCATACACAACGTGACGCGCCACTGGTTATCAGATAAGCAAAAGGAAAAAAAAATATCTGCGGAGGTACCCGAGGAGAAAGCACTACATCTGCGCGTAACGGTAAACGGTCTTTGCTATCGGTATGCAAGGAAGTACACCACGGGGCTAAAAGTAGAGAACCTGGGCTCGTATTCACAAAAATCAGTAACCCCTTTACTGTCGAGGAAATGGGGGTGAGCGAAGCTTGCTTGTCTTGTGTTTCTTTGGTATTCCTCCGGAACAAATTGCACTGAAGAGTACCACGTTGTGCTCGAACCACAACCGGTCACACGCACTGGAGCTGGATCCGAAGTTCCGGTTGAGAAACTCGCGTTGGAACGTCGCCGTCGCACCGGGGAAGTTGGCGCTAGCGTTGCCGAGGCGTGCACCACCATTGTCGGGTTCCTGGAGGGCAAGACGACGCTGACGTTTGGCCTCAACGTCGCGCTCCCGCTACTCCGGGTCCGCGGCTCTTCGCTGACGTTTCGCCTTGGCTTCGGAAGCGCTCACGCTAGAATTAACCCGTAGATAACGAGCCCTTTCCAGAGCGCGTTCGCGGCGCCGTTGCTCAAACGCAGCCTGCTCCTCGGCGGAACGCACGACACGTGGCCTTCCCATCAGGACGCCGAAACTGATCTGAGGCGAGGGAAGCCTGGCGGAGCGCGCGCCAACCCCCATTCATTCCCTTCCACTCCCTGCAAAACACCAAACGACCCTGACTGGTCGCGCGTCACGTGATCCGGCGCCCAGCGCAGGTTTCCCCGCACCTGCTCTTTCTTTATTATCCCTGGCTCATACACGCATATGGAAGACGGGTATGCGCCACACGTGAGTTTTTGCGTGACTACAACGCCACTGTAACTTGTGAGCAAATACAAGCTTCGCTTGAAAATGTTCTTACTGTAGAACTATTTGTAGGAGCAGATGACAGTCAATCGTGAAGTTGAACGTATTGCCAGCGAATGCCGTCTATCAATGGCAAACAGCACTTAGGAAAGCAACTGTTGTGTTATGTCCCTAGTAGACTTGAATTGCGAAGGATACAAAAGCAGAACGATAGGACGGACACGGAGAAGTGCTTGTCAATGTCCCGCTTAGAAATGTCAGTAGCACCCTTGTTGCGTGCTAGTATTCGCAACGCCGCTATAACCCCCTATGATCTCCTGCACTGAAAGAGAGATAAGAAAGCGAAGTACGATTGGTGTTTAGTTTCAAGCTCTATAATCCAGATCAGCCGCAGAAAATTTGCGATATTGTTTCTGTAATCATGTGCCTCTGCCTGTTGGTCTCGCAGATACGTCATCGCTGGCGCCATCGTTGGGTACTAGCAGGTGGCAAGAAACGTAACAGCATGACAGCCCGAAAGGCGTGTCTTGCGTCGAACGTTAAAGCGATAACAGTGGTAAACCGGTGAAAAACAGCCGCCGTCAAAAATCAAAACAGTGTGCGCGTGATAATACGATGCACTGACGTCATCGTAGCCGCCATGTTAAGGTTAGCGCTGCCTCCGTGACGTCACATGAAAACTATCTATACCTTATAGTATGAAGCTCACGGCGAGGAAACGCCACTACAATGGCACGTGCTTTACACTGAATGGCACATTCGGTGTAGTGACGCTTCAGACTTCGTCTCGTTTCACTTGATATTGGGAACCTTGTATTTTGATGTAGCGTGAAAAGACGACCTTCACAACGATCGGCGTCAGCCGAATGGAGTCCGGAGGTACTTGAAATTAAAAAGCGGAGTAGTGCGGTGGCGTAATGTCTTGAGCACGCCGCTGGTTGCAAACCATCGTCTTTATCAAAAACTTTAGTTCTGTGTTGCTGTGCAGTTGCTGTGCAGCTTCAAAAGCCCGAATCGACCGATCTTTATCATGGTGGCAGAGAGGATCAGCTAACTTTAACGGGAAAAGGTTTGGAGCAGTTTTGAAGATCTAGAAAGAGTAAATATCTGAAGATGTCATTTTTATATGACATGTAATTGCTAAAAAAAACCCCCTCCTTTTTACTTTCCTTTATTTCTTCGAAGCTACACGATTCCAGTGGTGCGATCTTCGCAGCAATGCTATTTTAGCAATCCTTACATGCGTGGGCCTCTTGTCGCGTCAGGCTCTAGCGTGTTCCCAGCGTCAATCTCTGCAGACGATACGTGTGCAGGGGCTACCATCACATTTAGAACAGCCACACTGCGTATGGGCACTCACTATGCTTCTGCTATAGGCGGCTAAGAGCGTACTCGCTATCGAGCCACGTAGCGTCTCATAAATACCAAGTCTGCGCGTTCTGTAAGCGCGTGTGTATCGCGCATTGCGTTTACGTGTGGTTAAGCAAGTTCCCTGGGCACGCATTTCGACGCAATCGTTGCTTAAACTGCAAAGTTGTAGGCGACCAGTACAGCTTCTGGTAAAGCCTGCTCAGCATCGCAAAGAAAAGGCAGTTCAGTACGTTGTAAATGTCTGAAGGCCAGCGATGTCGTGGACCGGAGTGGGCCGAATTGTTATAGGCCTTGACTTTGTATTGATAGCTTTCACGTGACGTCACGCACCCACCTTATCACCGTGTCGGGGCACCAACATGGCGACTGCGAGCACTTCAGTCCAATCCATCTTATTGAAAGTTTTCACGTGACGTTACGGACCCAGCTTATCATCGTGTCGGTGCATCAACATGGCGGCTACAATGACGTCAGTGCGAGCCATCTATATTCCGGCCATCGCCTGCGACGGCACAGGGCGTCGATGCTGCTGTTGGCGAAGACCGGTGGTCGTAGCATCAACGTTTAGGAGCTGGCACTTCCCGGCAACGAAATCGATCGCCTGCGCAATTTCGCGACAGATTGCGCGCACGGAAACAGCTTGAAGCACACTTACCAGGGACGCGGTGTACGCGGACAGCTTGAGACAACGTCCCCTCTTCTTTAGATATTGGTGGAACGTTTTTTTGAGGGACGTCATGACTCTTGGCGAGAAAATCGGACCTACTTCGGGACCGCGCAAAGAAGGACCGCCGCCTCTCGTATACCAAGGCTCACTGGGACTTATTTGCTATGATAGGTTGCTGCTCTACGGCCGTCTTTCCTATCAAGCTAGCTTCGTTTTAATCTCTCTTCGTCCCAGCGGCCACGTAGATAAGCTGGCGACTGCGAATTGAGCTATATCGATTTCGCTATTCGATGTTATCGAAGCGCGCAAAAGGCGAGAAAGAATGAACCAAATGGGGCGAACACGCATGACGCTGCAATACTTTTTATTCTGCCGCAGTAAGCGTAGTCATGGTGTGCTTCAGGAATAAAAGCGCAGTTGGAATGTATTCTTACCTGGAAGTTCGCAGTTTACAGACGACGAGTACAACGTATCGGTTGGAGCAGCGTACCTTTCTTTTACCTTGCTTCTGTTCAACATTAGTTTGTGCCTTACGCGAAGCCTGTTCGTGCATCCTTGGTTTAACAATGTCATCTAAGGCATTCATAAATGTGCAGCGAAGGTATGCAGCATAACAATACACCAGCAAAAATAACGTGCCCGGTCGCCCCCCCCCCCCCCCCCCTTTCCGTTACGCTGGATACGTCCTTGCCCAGGTGACCAAATTAAGCTGAGGAGCAGGCTGCGTTTGAGCAAGGGTGCCACGAACGCGCTCTGGAAAGGGCTCGTTATCTACGTGTTAATTCTAGCGTGAGCGCTTCCGAAGCCCAGGCGAAACGTCAGCGAATAGCCGCGGGCCCCGAGTTGAGGGAGCGTGATGTTGAGGCCAAACGTCACCGTCGTCTTGCCCTCCAGGAACCCGACAACGGTGGTGCACGCCTCGGCAACGCTAGCGCCAACTTCCACGGTGCGACGGCCAAGTTGCCACGCGAGTTTCTCAACCGGAACTTCGGAGCCAGTAGCAGTGCGTGGGATCGGTTGTAGTTCTAGCACAACGTGGTACTCGTCAGTACAATTCGTTCGGAGGAAAACCAAAGAAACACACGACAAGCTTCGCTTACGCCCATTTCTTCGACAGGGGAAGTGCTACAATTTTTTGTCGGGAATATTTGATCTATGAAATTTATTTTCAACAAACGAGCTCTCAGGACCGTCTTGTGAAAGATCCAGGGCTCGAAGACCCACAAGCAAATATTTCGTTCGACGATGACGACGACGTTCGTCGTCGTCATCGTCGTTCACTTCTCTTCTTTTGTCGTAATGGGGAGGCCGTGTTTACAGGGGTATGAGCGATTCATTGTCTTACGTGATGGACAGATTTAATTTTGAAGCAATTTAATTTTGAAGAATCGCAAGCGGCAATGGCGGGCGAATGCTGCTAACCACGCTGCCGAGCAAACTCGAGCTATCGAACGCAAGCGACAACAGCGACGAGCAGGGAGTCGTACAAACCTAATGAAAGGAAAAGTTGCACGAAAGGGAAGGAAAAGTAGGAGGAAAGGGAAGGAAGGAAAAGTTATAGAAAGGAAAGGAAAGTAGTAGGTCAGGTACACACTCGACAAGCTTCGCTTATACCCATTTTCTCGGTAGGGGAAGGGCTGGTGAATATTTTGCTTCACAGCAATGGCAGTAATGGTAACTTAGAGCGATTGTAGTATAGAGGAGCAATGGTAATTTTGGCAGCACGCCACTGCTGGTCGTATTGCGGTTTCTTTTCCCTTTGCCGCTCTTCGTATTCACGCTACTCCTTAAGAGTCCTAACAATGCGTTGCCTACGCATATCGGTGCTGCAACAACAATGAAATCAGTTGCTAGGCTGGTTCTTTTATATATGAAAGGCTAGTGACGTCACTGCCCACGTCGCAAGCTGCCGTCACCGCGGCAGTTTGCGCAATAGTAATCGTTACCGGGCAAGGTATGCGGGGAGGGCTATACGTGCTTCGCATTGTTATCAGCAGCGTCTTATCATCAATGACGTGATGCTTGTTTTGTGGTTGCTCTTTATTGAAACGAATGCTATGCTATATGTTGCATGCGTGATACCGAAAAATTTATGAACTGCTTTTTTCTATCGCTGACTGTATTTTTTTTAAATGAGGACGCACCGGAAAAAATCTCCGACCAACTAAAGGCTAACAGCTTCGCTGTACCAAAAGAAAAAAAACTATGAAAAAAAAAGCGACAGAGGTAACATGGGCTCATTAGAGGTAGGTCGCTGTTCGAGGACTCGCTAACCGGTGCATCCTTGGATATCGTGCTTCGAAACGGTTGGTGCTGTACACATCCGGCGTCTTGGACAGCGAACAAGCTGAACAACTCTTCAGAATTCGGGTCGTAGCTTAGCGCATGAATCTTTCCGATGACCACTGCAGTTCTCGCAATGTTTTATTGCGATATCAATTATATGGACACTCCAAAGCAGATTTCTGCCGTCGGCGTCGCCGTCGTCGTCACCGTCGCCGTCGCAGTGAGGTTGCGTATGACGTCAATTGAGATGAAATCGTCGCCGCGTGGTGGTAAGTGGTTCTTGAGGGAAAGGGAAAGGTTGGCGCTATCTTCTGCAGCCCTTGAGGGAATAACCGCCGAACGCTGTATGTGCGAGTGAAAGGGCGCGAGGGACGCGCGCTTTCACGGGGAGTGAACCCACGGCGGAGAACAAACGCGCGTTCTGCGCTGAAGTATGCGTCTCTTTCCTCCTTTACAATCACCATATATGTAGAGCAAACGCGCCTTTTTCCGACGCGCGAAAGGCCGTGGGGTGGGGGGGGGGAGGGAAGGGAGGCGACGTTTAGCTGTGGCGCCAAGTGCCTGTTTATATCAGAGGCTCCGGCAACAGTCACCAACGCCGCACCTATGACGGCGTCGACAACAGTTCTGTGTGTTGCCGGTGCTGCTGCATGTCCAAGTTTATACAGCTGATAAAGCTACTATCATTACTCCGTATAGCTCTCTACAAATTTGCTATCGCAATTGATGCTTCGCCTTTCAGGTGGTGGTGGTGGTGGAATAACTTTATTGTAAGGTCCTGCGGGCTACGGGGCGCAAGGCCCCATAGAGCGGGCTACTCTCACGTTGGGACCGGGAGTTTTAGCTCCCGGCTGCATCGTGGGCTCGCTGGACGGCCCAGAGCTGTTCCGCCAGGTCCGTGCTGCGTAGTGCTTCTTGTAGCCTGGCGGAGTCTTGATTCTTGTTTACGTGGGTCCGACCAGACGGCCAGAGCAAGTGATGTACAGTCAACCACAAAAGTTTGCGGACCACGCGAGCGCGTGCCAGACTGCCTATCCGCGCCACCTAGCGGTACGCCACCTAGCGGCGACAGGGGCGCTCTCCCGGATATGAGCCCTCTTGGTACTCGCCTGCCTGTTAATTTTTTATTCCCGTGCATGACATTGTTAGTTCGTTGTGTTGACGCAGAGCGCTGTCTGCGATAAGACCGCCACATATCTGGCTTGATAGCAGTATCGGAGCAATCACTGCAACCTTTGTCGACTGGTGTGCCAGTGGGTAGATAAGTTTCACGAAGCGCTGCGACGATTTTTTACGCGACGTTTACTGGCGCACTTTGGTTGGCAGCATCTTGGTCCAATGAGTGTTGCTGCTTCTGCGTCTTGAGAGAAAGGGTAGGGAGGTGTTTCACTGTCATCAAAAATAAAGAAAAAGCGGATGCATAGAAAATTTTCTTTCACACATAGGCGCATCTTCGCATTAGTCGCTGAAAACGTAGTAGACTTGCTTCAGGCCACGTGGTGATTGCCTATTTGGAAAGATGCCGCTGCGTGTTCCACTTGACGAAAGAAGGCACATTGTGCGTTTATTTATAGAGGGAATACCTCAGCGCGAAATCTGCCGCCGAACCAACAGGAGCCGGACTGCCGTGAATAGGATTATTCAAGCTTTCCGCGACGATGACAGATTCACAGATATGGAGCACAGTGGGCGTCCAAGGGCCACGACTGAGGAAGAGGACCGCCTGATTACGGCCGCCATCGTGGCTGATCCTTTTCAAAGTGCAGAGGATATCCGAGAAGCGCTCTCGCTCACGGTATCGTCTGAGACTGTAAGAAGAAGGCTGAGTGAGCTTGGCCTGCAGTCTTTCGTAGCAGCACAGAAGCTCTGCCTCTCAGACAGCCAGCTACAAGAACGACTCATGTTCGCTACAGCAATGAAAGATTGGACAACAGAGAAATGGGGCGATGTCATCTTTAGCGACGAGTCAACTTTTTCCACGCGCTGGGACAAACGGAAGCGGGTTTGGCGTCCACTAAACTGCAGGTGTGTTTACAGTGTATTGGCAGTTAATTCACGAAGCTAATTCTGCATCACAACATGTTTCACGTAAAATGAGCTTTTGGACATTACGAGATTTTTCTCTAGTGGTATTATGTTGAAAACATTAACGACTGTTTCATAGTACTACTTACTCTGAAGCTAAATTAAAAGCTGCCAGTGGGTCTTTCAGTACTATCTAATGATGTTTGCACGTTTTCTATTGCAACTCTATAACAG